>NW_010522362.1:0-82205 GCF_000687285.1 Phaethon lepturus
GCCCCGCCCCTTCCGACGCAATCTGTCCAATCAGCGCGGAGGACGCTGAGGGGGTTATTTAAATTACCCGGGGAGGGCCTATTCCCGCATCCGTTGGTGCGTGGGGCGCCGCGCCATGGGCAGCGCTGAGGAGAGAGGTAGGGGTGGCCGGGGATGGGTGCTCCTGAGGCGATTCCCCGCTCTCCCAACCGCAGGCGCCTCTCTCTTGTGAATGCGTTGGCTCTCCTCACGTTCCGCTGTGCCCCGCCCGCCTCTGGGGCTAGATCGTGGTGTGTCCCCCGTCGCTCTGTGGGGCCTTGCGGTGGGGCAGGTGCGAGTCCCTGAGGAGCAGCCAGCCTTCGTGCCCTGCGGGGGTGGGAGAGGCAAGGTGGAGAGCTGCCTTTTCTCTCCCCTCTACCTTGTCATCCTCCTGCTGCTGGCTAACACCGGCTACTTCATTCAGACGTGCTTTTCCTTTAAACCTTAAAAAAGGCTTTTTTAAGCTCTTTATCTTAACCTACCCTCCCACTCTCTTGTCTTTCACCTCCGCGGTGACACTTTTAATTTGATAAAGCTGGCGATGAATAGTGACTGAAGTTTTCTAGGACATGTCAGTTTGAAATGTAGGAGATGCTACTTCAACCTTGCATGCCCCTGAAATTATTAAAATGTTAGGATAAAGTGATTTCTGGAACTGAGTGAAGAGTAGATCTATAGAAAAGTAATACTCCCTGTGTACAGAAGAGTGAACACTGTACACCTTAATTTCTGTTGCAGTAATTGTATACTTTTTTTTTCCTTCAAAAAATTACTTACTCCTTCTTTAGTCCTTGATAATACTTGTTAAAATACTGTTTTGTTTACAAAAGCAACATATAGGGGGAAAATGCAACCTTAAGAGATCACAGACTGGCAGAGATAAAGACTTTTTTCTTCCAAGCTGATATTTATTTGGGTGACAAGAAAGACTAGAGGATCCCTGTACTTCAAAGCACTTTGAATTCAGGACCCAAAGATTAGGGAAAATCAGGCTGGTTATGAACACACCTCAATTGGGCTCAACATAGCATGAAGTTGGTGGGACCAGCTCCATATTCTTGTAATCCCAAACCAGCAAATAAATAAAAGTAGTCCTTCAATTTAGCTTTTAGGAAGAATACTTATATTAACAATGGTGGTGTTGCCCAAGTGTATTAGGGAAACTGGGTTTGTAACAGAGAAGTTCATGTTTTTCAAAAAAGTACATGTCACTTCTGATTTTTGATAAAAGATGTATCACAGCTTATTTTGTTAAGTCCCTCAAGGTTTGGAGTTCCTGGTTACGCAGCCAGACCAAAACTTGCTTTCTGTTACATGAAAGAAAAAAATGTAATCTGCCCAGTCTGTGGTACTTCAGTATCCTTCAGCTCTCAACTCTATGTGCTGTGACTGTGTACCTGAACAAGATACTGGTGTGTATCATTCCTCACTCTCTGTCCATGTTTCCATCTGATGTGAGCAGGTCATGGAGCAGAAAGCATACATCAGATTCAATATTTTGGGTGATTGGGATTGACCACTTCAGTGCAAAGACACTTAAATGGGTTCCATCTTTCATTGTAACTAACCATGTCTTTATTTCTCTGTCTTTTAGTTCTGACATAATATTGTTTTGCTTCTTAATAGATTGGGTTGATGTTGCCAATGATCTTCTAAGGAGCTGTCACATAAACAAGCACATAAAGCATCTCTCAGAATGTGGTGCTGATGTCTTTGTTCGTCTTTACGAGTCAATCTTAGGAGAAAAAGTACCAGGTGGGAATGATAATTTCTAAACCTGCTTATTTTCTTGGTCTCTGTATATTTTGTAATGAACAAATTAAAATTTACAAAATTTATTACAGATAAAGGGTTTCTGAAGTATTTGTATACTTCCAAAGACACAAACATAGGTTGTAATTTTCTAAGAAGATTTAAGTAATATTGGCCAATTGTGTTTTTTTGTTTGTTTCTTGACTGGTACGAATTGCAAACATGAGGGGACTTTACTAGTACAGCTACAGCAAAAGTTTTTCCATTGTGAATTAGGCCTGGAAAGCCATACACGGGCACAATACCTTTGAAGGGTGTGATTTAGCTCATTTCTTTTAAAGATGTGTTAATACTGAAGCCTGTTCTCATAAAATGCTTAATATTTATAGTCTGCTAAAAGCTAAGCTGTGATTTAACTCCATTTGACTTCAGTGACAACAATTAAGCAAGGGCTAAATTAAGCCCAGAACTAAAAATAATGTTGCTTCCAATTAAGTAGAATACATTGCAGTCCAACTAGTCACTGACAGGGGAAGAGACCTTAACACAAACTGCAATTCCAGTTTGATGATCTGAACTAGATGTGTGTGCTGGGAGTGAAGGAGGAAAAATACTTTAGTGGTCTCTAGTCTTAAATTTACTACTTCAGCTGATAAAATCCTCTGATCTTCCAGTGGGTGTTCTAAGTTTGTACTCAGTATTTATAAAAGATTTCATACAACTATATGATATTGGGGCTTTTCAGCAAGTATACAAGATACTGAAAAAATACTAACTTGAACGTTAAAGTAGCTTAGTCAAAGCATCTGTAATAAGCTATCCATTTAGATAGCCTAAAATCTATTATTTATTTTAAATAGATTTCATAGCTACTCCTAGAAGCCAAGAGGATGATGCCCATAATGTACAAGCAGTAATAGATTCCCTGGCATTGGACTATTTGCAGGTCAGCTTGTCGCACATCACTGGTACGTACTCCTTTTCATGTAGACAAACGCCAGCTGAATACCTGTGTGGTTTAATTTGAACATTTTATAAGAGCCATATGCTATAAAGCATACTTTCAAACTTACATGAAAGGTCTCTTTCCTGTAGTGAATGCCATCAAAACGCTCAACCCTTGCTTGGACATCAGGTTATACATTTAAACAGCAAGCAGCGAATAAATAAAAGCTGTCTTGTATGACACAGACCTGTAAGAAATGTTAAAGTTAACACAACAATCAATCATACTTGTCTGTTAAAGTGTTACCTGAAGGCTGTTACTGGCTCAGTATTTTTTCTGTATACAGTTAAAGCTTGGAGACTGGATTGTAAAATGTGAGCCTTGAATTTTGGACTTGTTATTAAATTTGAAAAAGTTGGTGAGTAAAGACTTGGACAATGTTGTGTCTGTCCTTTGCACATAGATAGTAGCTTTCATTGAGTATTCATAGGTATAGTTTCGCATAATATTGCCTGCAAAGAATGAAAACTGTTTGCTTGATATGAAGTATCTCTTTCTAATTTGGCACTTGTACAGTATGGCTGGTATTTGTAATCCTGCCTGGTAGTCTATAGGCATGGTTCATGCTGTGGCTAGCATGTATAAGAAAATATTAAATACCAGCTACCCCCGAAAATATCCCTGATTATTTTTTTTTTTTGGTGGAAGCAGGTACAGCATCAATAAACTTTCAATTATTAGAACTGAAAATACACAACATTAGGAAACTTTTAAGATACCTTAAGCTTATGTACATAGCCATAAATGAATGACCAGTTGTCTTCTGAGCTGACACCTTCACAAGAATTTCCAAATACTCTTCTCCAGAAAACTCCCGCTTTTGAGAACTTTTCTTCTCTGAAGTACTAATAATTAATATGTGTACCTTCTCTTAAGGTGAAAACATTGTGAAAGGAGAAAGGGAATCTATCAGAAACCTCCTTGAAATATTTGATGGTTTGTTAGAGTATCTTACAGAAGTAGACAGTGAATCTTCTTCTCAGAATGGAGGTGAGTAGACAGATGTCCTAGTTTAAGGTATTATGTTCTGCTATTGCTGTATTATGGACAGTTTGCTTTTTCTGTTTGTCTGCTGTTGAGTTAGCTTGCTGAGGGCTTTGTTAGGTTCTCATGACCATAGTTCTGGGTGTTGATGGATGGAGTACAGCTCCCATAATAGGTAAAAACCTCTTTCTTTGCTGCTCTCCTTGCTAGCAGCTATAGGGAATGATATCCATTGGAAGGTGTAAGCTTTGTGAAACCATGTTTTGGGATACCCAAGGTGTTTCCAATGTAGAAAAGATTTATTTGGTGGTTTTGCCTTAATTTATAACCTTGACAAGGCAGAGGACAAGAACGACTGAAACTGACCACAGGGTGGGGAGGCAACTTCAGTGGCCAAACTGAGTATTTACATTCATTATTTTCATAAACAATAATGATAAAAATAGATAATTTGTTTTCCCCACAACTTGTTAAAAGGCAAGAATTGGAGGACGTAATCTTTCTGCTTCGTTCTTGTGGCAGAAGCCTACTCCAGACAATTCAGCCTTGGTTAGTATGTTCCTTTTCTACCTGTAAGTCAAATGATTTATGGTTAGGATTCAGGGAGGGAAATGTTGACTTTAATTGGAAGAGTGAGCAAACATCCCTTTTACTTACTAGGAGACAAACAGGAGGATGACTTAAGCTTTCCTGTGAACTGTGTCTTGAAATAGCCCCTGCCATGGATCTGCTCCCAAGTAAAATGTTAAACAGGGGAAGAGAAGGTACTCAGCCCTTCAGAGGCACCATCATTACTGCAGACTGAGTACTGGTCTTCCTATCTTAAAGCTGATAAGAACTGTCATCACTGGCTGTTGCACCCTGTGAGTAACAGGGAGAGCACTCGCTGGCTCAGACAGTTGCCTCCTGTCCTGTTTCACTGAGAATGGCAGAAGGAGGGCAGTAGCAATTTTCAGTGCCTGTACTTCTCTTTTTCCCTTCTCTCAGACTGCCAGTGCTGCTACCCAATAGGTGTTAGTGGCTTCAACTTTCTAGTTATAAGTACAGGATTTAATTCTTTGAGGAAGAGGGAAGGCGTTATTTATAACTGAAACAACAGGGTATATGATGGTTGTATTGGTTTTCAAAACTTACCATAAAAGTTGCCTTCCTCCTGTCAAGGGAGGGCATTACATGTCATAATTTCAGATATCATCATGATAATGTTTTATTATACTTAAACAATTTTGGTGATATTGGCATTAATATCTGTTAGTTAATAGGTAGAAGGAGTTTTCCTGACAATAATTGCCTCTTCATTCTTATCAGATGAGGCAAATGTGCTATCCAATAATGAAATTCAAATTGCATCTCAAGAGCAGCTGGAAAGCAATGCTGGCCAACTTACGCAACCTTCAATATTCTCATCAGTTGAAGGGTAAGAACAATTCTGAGTATTTGCATTGACATAGTGATTGACTATCTTTTTATGTATCTGTAGAGCAACTAGGAGGTTTTTAATAGTATGCAAGTAGGAAACATACTGATTACATACATCAAATGGAATGTGAGGTAACTTTCTGCTTTAGTCGGGCAGCAAGAGGGCTAAAGATAGATCCAGAACTTTTTTGCTCTTGAAGAGTACTGATGGCATTTTGTTTCTCTTAAGTTTACTTTACACGTGGAGTGAAACAAGTTGAAAACTTTGTCTCAGTTTTAAATGGTTGTATTTTAGTTAAACAGCATTCAATTTATCTTCATGACTTCTGCATTGGTTGGTTTGGTAGAAGCTAGTCTTTTACATCCTACACTATCATAGCCAGGTACCTGAAGTAGCTGCCACTCTTCTGCAGCCCCATCTTGTGGACTGAAGGGGCAAAGACTCCTAGAGTAAATATTTTATGGCTTTGTGTTCCTCTTAGGTCCCAGTCAGAATTTTTTGTTCCATCTTGTGATGTAGATGGATCAGAATCTACCAGTGAATTAATTAGACTTGGAGATACTGCTCATTCATTTTCCAAGAGAGAGGAAGGTGAGTTTGGGTGAAAAAAAAAAAATTAAGACTATCCTGTAGTAACATTTCTAGGCTTTTTTTTTGTTGTTTCTTTTTTTTTAAAGTTAGTTATTTCAGACAAATACTTTGTTTTAAACTCTTACTTTAAAAAAAAACCAAACCCCCCCAAAAAACCCAACATACAGTAAGCAAACATACCTGTAGTTGATCTTGCTGAAGTTAAAATGTAGATTTATTAAACTGAGTATTCAGACACTGCTTTTCATGACTACTGAGCTACATTGTCTGGATAAAGGTTTGTTGTTCAACTTCTAATTCAGTTCTCCCTACAAAGGCATTTTATTTTGTTCAATAGAATAAGAGATTTCTGAAGCCTTTAATTTATTTAATTTATTGCAGTGTAAAAGGTATTATTTAAGACTGTAAAAAGACTAGTAAGGTCATTCTTAAAGAAGACTTGATAGGAGTGTGTGCCACTTGAAAACATAATGGGTGGCTCTGGAACAAATAACGTGCAGACTACTCAAATGGAGTCCACTCCTATTTTCTGCTTTCCTATAAGAATATTCCTATTCTTATTGGTGATTAATCTCTCCAGGTAGAGGCATAAAGAAATATTAAGAATTATGAAATCTTCATTTAATAGAATTACAAGTAGGAATTTAACAGACCTATTTTGATCATAGTATGGATTGCTAACACCAAGTTACTAACATGTCAAACATGAATATTGTCTATCTAAACATAGCAAGATACTTCATAGTTTTTAATTTATAGTTCTTAATTTAATCTTTTTCAAACACCACTTCTAGAATTCCAGTTGCCTAAATTGTTGCCAGCAGAAAAGGACAAGAAGGTGGAAGAATCTAAAAACTCGGAGGCTATTGCAACAGTACCTAGACCATTCCCTGAAACTGGAAGGACCATTACAAAGGGAGAAGGTGAGTAGTCTTTCTTCTGGTATCTAATCTACCTGATTTGGACTAAAGGGTGTAAGGTACTAAGGTAGTGTAGAGGAGAAACTTAGTCATGGATGGATATACTTTACCTATATTTTGAAATAAATCCTTTTCAGAAAATTTATATTTTAGTGTCCTGGAGTCTGCAAACTCAATTATCTGGGGTATTTCTGCATAGCTAGGATTCCGTTTCAGCCAAGTTTTTTCCTTTTGTGGTTCAATAAGTAAAATACTGAAAGTAAAAAGTCCTTATGGAAGATCCTAGCATCCAAAATCATGTTCTCAAGGGGGTTTTCATGCTGTTCTTAAGGATGGTTATGGATAGATTGTGTTTTGGGTGAATCTTTCTGACAAGCGGCAGACATTGGTCCTGGCTTACTATGGCTCTGTCATTGCTTAGAATTCCTGCATATGAGCAGGCATTCCCCAGCATATGTCTAAAAAGACGGTGGGTAAAATAACAGCAAATTCAGAGCTATTTACTGTGTCTGCGTATAGCTATGCCCATGCAGTATGACAGCAGTGTATTCATATACATACATACACACATATGCAGTCATGAAAAACTTAGTGCTCTTAGAAAAGTAGTGAGACAGGGAGGGGCTGCAGTATGTATCTCTGTAAACAGAAGAAAAGTAAAGTTGCAAGGCATAAAGATGTTACAATACTGTTCTATGCAATCCAACAAAGATGGTTGTTAACATTAGATGTTTAGATACCTCCATCTAATACGTATGGAGAATACACAAAACTAACATTCTGCTTTCACAGATAACACTTAAACTTCAGGTTCTTCATATTTCTCTCTTAAGGGTCAGTGGAGTCTGTTCATACTACTGAACCTCAAAAAGAGAGTTTGAGTGCCAGTGCTACAATACTTGGGGAGCCTATACAGCAAGCTATTCCTTTGCTACCACCATTTCAGCCTTCAGAAGCCAGACCTCATTATTCTGGATGGAGAGATTATCAGAGCTCAGGCAGCCAGTCAGCAACTTTGGCTAACAGTGAAGGATTGAAAACTCCTGCTGTAAGTAAAAACCAACCCTTTCATTTATCTTTTTAGTAATGAATACTACTTTCATTGCAAAACCTTCTAGTATACTTTCAGAATGGGAGTAGTTGGTCTCTGCAGAACACTTCTGAATGTGTTAGATTTTATCTTCAGTTCAAAGAATTTTGGATTGTGGATTCATTCCTCACTGAGTGTCCAGAGAGGGGGTTAATTTGAGGGATGTGTTTATTTTATACGCATATACATATGCATCTCCAAAATCAATGTAACTGCACAGTTTACAATATAGTGAACAAAATCATTATTGTGTATTTTTATTTATCTACAAAACCAGCATTGATTTCCATATGCAGACAAACCTAATGTATGACCTTCCTGTCAACACTCTCCTGTGAATTTATAGAAAACATGTTGCTCTTTATTTCAGCTTGAAAAGTCACTTACACAAAAATTTGAAGATGTTTCTGGTAAGTCTTCCTCTGATCAAGGAAAATCCCTGGCAAGAGAGAATTTTCCTTCTCATAGGTTAACTCTTAAATGTCAAATGTTGCATTTATTTTTATTTGCATTACAAGAAACACAGTTTTGAAACTACTAGTGCGTTTTTTAAATTTAGCCACAAGTTCATATGTCTATCTCTGCTTTATAGAGAAACAAAAATAGTTTACTTCTAAGCTGTTCACTGTGCTGGAGAAAAATAATCTGTGTCCCCAGTTCAACTCCCGTCTTAGTTAACCCAGTTAAGATGTGCCTATACTAAAGGAATCTGTTCCGGCAGAGAGCTCCCATTGCAGAGCTTATTCTGAGCAGAGAAACATGGACCAAACAAGCCAGTTTCAGCTTTTGAAAAAGCCATTAACTGCTATTGTAGAAAAGTTTTAGAAGCTAGTTTTCAGTACTTACTTATTTTCTCTGTTGCCTGGGAAACACTGCTTACCTTTCTAGTTTCCATAGCATTCTCATGACACTGAAGATTCAAAACTGGAGAGATTACCAAAATGAATGTCACAACTGTGTAACCACAGTTGCTTTGTCATTCTGTTCTCTTTGAATAAAAGGCCGTGGATCACCTCTTTTTTAACTTGTTCCCCACGTTAGTAGGCACAGTTCAACCTATAACATCAACTAACACCTACCTGTCATTTGCTTCTGCAGTGGGAGACAAGATGGTATCAAATGATGCTGAGGACAATGTGGCAAAGGTAGATGTTGCATCTTTATCTTATTTGTGGAAGTTCTGCTTAATCCTTCTGATACCTTGTGGCACTTCTGGGCTTTTTTCAAACTTGCTTTTGGCTTGCTTTCTTCAATATACAACTGAAGAATATTCAATGCTGTTAGATTATGACTATGTACAGTTTAAAAGTCATGTCAGCTCTTTCTGGAGGTGTTTGCTCCAAGAAGTATAAGTGCCAATACCTATAGAATTCTAATTTACCACAACCAACCAGTTACTAGTTATCTTGGTTTTAATCAAAGATGTATAAAACACAAGAGTACAGTCATGTCCTTTCTTTGAAGTGTATCAGTATTCTAAATTGCTAAGAATTTTGGCTTCCTGGGGTTGTTCAGGTTCCAGTAAAATTTTGCTCCCTTCCTAAAGATCACTGAAGTGCCTGGCTGTGTTCTTTCATTTTATTTTCTTGCATTGTCCTTTGCTTTTCAAAAACCGAATAATGCAAAACCCACAAATTGATCAGCAGATGCCATTCTCTGCTTGTAGAAACATGTCTGTATAGCAAGTTCCTTGCTCTGGAAAACACATTTTTTTTTGCCTTCTGCAACCACAAGAGGTACTCACAGACTTCATTTGTTCCAATAGTTTCAACAGCCTTTACTTCTACGTTGTCTGTTTAAAACGTCTCTGTTTAAAACTGTTTCCATTGGTGTATATGCATGCCAACCCCGAATTACTCCAGTTTGAACAGATAAGTTACTAGACAGTACTAAACCAGTGTAACTAAATGGCATAAGGATGTGTTTTCTTTTAGTTTGCTATGAATTGCAGCTTAGTCTATACTCAGTGAGGTTCAGCTTACTCGCATTACTTAGCATTAGTCCCAGCGTAATGAGGTAGTACATGGTGATACTCATAACTTCACCTAGACCTTGTTCTTCTGATTCTTGTGATTTAGCTGTAGATGATTCTTGAACTGATCTTCTGCAGTTTTGCTAGTCTGTTTCTTTACACATCTAATTCTCACAAGCACACTATCTTCAGTCAGGGACTGGAACACATAACTTTTATATTTGTGTGTGTGTATATATATGTATGTAAAATCACAGGGTTTGAGAAGCTGTTGTAGGATCTCTCTACTCATGTGATCTATAGTATTTCTGATCTTTACTGTGAAAATCTTAATAAAATCTTAATTTACTTTTACTCGTTTTCCTAGGTTCCCTGGGTATATGGGACTTCATCTGCTTCCTCTTTACATCAAAAACTCTTACTACATGCTGAAAAAGTAACACAAAGTCCAATACCTGAATCTAGATATCTGCCTAGAAAGAAAAGGCAAGTTCAGTTTTTTGGTGCTGAGCCAAGCTAGCACTTTCATATACATGGCCACCCCGTGCCCCTTTTTTAAAATAAGACCTCTTCCTCCTTGGCTGCATGACAGTGAAAGATTGATTTTAACAGAAAGATTTCCTGACATATATGAGTTTTCTTAAATATAGTTATAGGCATTTACACATTCATCTTCTACTTAATCCTATAAAATTCTGCTCATGCAGCAAGTGAACTGGAATTGTACAAGCTAATGCTTATCTTCAAGTTTTTAGAATAGAAATGAAATCTGTTTTCTGTTTTAGCAGATATAAAAATTCTACCACAGATTCACTTGAAGAGTCTCTTTCCCACAAAACAACAAAGGAAAAGCCATCTGACCAAGAGCTTCATAAAGTATCAGAAAAACTCTCTCGTGGGTTAAATGAGCTCGATTTAGTAAGTGAAAACTATTCTTTGTTGTATGTGAGCCTTAGTAACGATAGTGGAGAGAACCAGAATATAAATTTAATATTGAAGAAAAGGAAATCGGCAACTAACAGACTAACCTGACTTTAGACAGTTCTAAATTTTGAATGAACAATTGAACCTGATGCCCCAAAAAATTCTATCCAATAGATGTTAGAGAGAGCTTTGAGTGGGCACACCAGAGAAGAAGAGTTGACAGATGAAGACAACCTGTCTCAGCACAGTGACAGCGTCATGGATTATCGCCGAAGGAAAGGTGAACAAGGTAACAATTCTTATGCCACTTAAGTATTAGGATGGGAAGGAATATTAAAAAAAATCCTTCTCATGTAAAGTTGATACACAGAACTACTCCTAGTGAGTTCCTAAATTTTGTATTGTTAGTTCCCTTCTATTTTGTCTTAGATCCAAACTTGAGCAACAGTAACAATTACAATTAAGTTCCCATTTAACACTTAAATAGCAGCCTACCTTCAGTTTTCTTTGCTGCTTTTTCCTTTCCCTCTTGAATATCTCCTGGCACCCTGGCTATTATATAAGCACCAAAATTAGCGATTTGGGGCAGGGATAATTCTAAAGGAAAAGGCTTTAGCTTTTTATGACTTAGTTTGTGCTAAACTTTTTTACTTTTATGCTGTATGTCTTTTTGGGGGATACTTTTCCTTGTGTTTGGCTGGAGGTTTTGTTTGTTTCAAGTTAGATACTCAATTAAATCACCTTTCCTTACAGACACACCACATCTAAGATACCCAAGCAGACCCCGATCCCTCTCTCCATCCTCACCCTCATCTCAGCATCAGCTCTTTTCTGAGTTGGAAGATAAACTTTGCAGTAATGGAACAGGCCAAATAAGGAAAATACGCAGCCAGTTGCAAAAAGAAAGGGATGAAAGGACAAAAAAAGCAAAGGTAATTTTTAGGTTAGACTTACTGGTCTTTCTTACCAACAGCTATACTAAAAGCATTAAAACTGAATGCTTTTACTTAATGGGGACATCCGGCCTACTTTAATAATTTTTGTACTGTTCCATCTGTAGACTGCTGAGGAAAAGACTTAAGCCCCAAATTTTGAGAGAGAGAGAAGTGGAAGAAGCTTCCTTGACCCATACACTGAACAAGTTAATGAGGTGATCATATGGACTGATGATTTTCTACAAGAAGTCCTCTTATTTTTATTTTCTAGATGGTTGATAAAGCTTATGAAGATGAACTAAGAATTTATGAAGCTAGGGAGAGGCTTAGACTTTCCAAGCTCAGAGAACTCATCAAGGAAATGGTATGTGATGCACTATGGTTATTGTTGGTTGTGTTTTGTTTTAAATTTGTCTAGATGATGTGTCCAGACATTGGATATGTCTTTTGGGTACAAAAATCTCCTTGCCTTCCAGTGTTATAGTTAGAGCATTGTATACTACTAAAATAGTAAACAGAAGGACAGCTTTTCCTGAGATAGGTAGAACCAAGGGACAGCTGGTTTTAGAAGTTTCAGCGCATCATGTATTAAGAATAATACCTGTTCTTATGGGTAACTGAACACCATGCTTTTCACATGAGGTGGTAACTTCAAGACCCTCAGGTTTAAAGAATTTAAGCTAAGTGAGCAAGTAGATAGCTTCCACAGACTGGCCTAAACTTCTATACACATGGGCACTTCTCACACACACACATCCCCAACAGCTAGGTTAATAAGGTTGGAGCCCCTGTACACTGTAGGCAATCATCTGCTTAATATTGTCCTAGCCTTTAACTACTCAAAAAGTTGGGTTTGTGCAAGGATGGTTCTCCATTATGAATGGGGCAAAGGGGTTTTTGCTACTTTCTGACATACTGCAACAGCAAAGAACTTAAGCTGAAAAGCTCTGTCATACTGACAGCATGAAAAGGGCCAGTGCAGCCTACATTGTCACCACCTCTGCAGCAGCACTCTATAGGCTGCTGCAGTAGCGTTAAGTGCAGTAAAAGAGCTGAGGTTATGCAACAGTGAGATTTAACCTTTATTTGAACCCTGACCTGCATCTGGTAAATTCTGGCCTTCTGGAGAATCCAATTCAAAATGTCCAAATTCTCATTCTAAGCTTTCAAAGACATGTAAGTTCTGATATCCAAACTATCTGATCTATCAGTCTTTCCCTTCTCATACCTGTTCTCCATCTGTTTTACATCTGCTCCGAAGGAACAAGAATACAAAGAAAACATCTTTAAAGAACCTCCAAAAATGCCTCAGCCAGTGAAAGTTTATTCTAGAAAAACCACACCTTGGAATCCCAAATACAGCCAGTGGATTCCAAAACGAGGGACTATGAAGCCAAAGAAAGCAGCTCCAAGTAAGAACTGCAAAACTATACGTGGTGGAAAACTGGCATCTTTTGAAAGCATGTGTTGAACTCCAAGAATAAAAGCATCAGTCCAACATATACCAGTCAGCTGTAGCATTTTCCCCTTCTTATGACCTCTGTATGTCTGGATTTTTGTTAGGGAAGATAATGCTTTAAGTGAATGTAAACCACTAAAGCACAATCAAAGCTGACCCATTTGCTACCTCCTTAAAATCCCCTGGATTATTTTCAAGGTTTGATTCCATTACTGCTACTCCTATGCTTACTCCACTATAGTCTGAGCTCAGTCTTTTTTTTTGCCCCACCCTTTTTTTTTTTTTTGCTGAGCATGTATCAGATTTAAAATTGGGCCTTCAGCTTGAGCAGGCTGGTGCTGAGCCATGTACAGGTAATAGACCAGAATCTTTCCATTGCTGTCATCTTCCTTTCAAGACCCTGCTGTGGTGCTGTTAACATTACCACTGGTTCTGCTGAGCGAGTGATGCTGCAGGAACAGCCAACGTGCAAGTCACAGGCTCAGTTTTGGTAAATGGCATTGTGCATGCTTATGTATAAGATCATGGTGCAATCCCCTACATATGAGTGTTGCTTTTTCACTGTTGCTGAGTATTGTTTTTTCAGTGTTTAAAAGGGCATATACTTGGTTAATACCCATTTGTTTCATCTCCCCATCATCTTTTCCTGCCAGAAAGGTCAAAGATGTAATGGTAATGAGCTGGCTGCAAACCAGTGTATTTTCTACATGTTTACTTGACCTGGATCTGTCACTACTACTCCTTTATTAACATATTATTTTAAGTTGCTGCAGACAGTGAGAGACACAAAGAAATCACTGATTAGTGATGGTCAGAACCATTTGAAGAAAGAAGTGAATACCTGTGTTAATGCAGTGTGGTGGTGGGAGGGAAATAATTCCTCAGCTAGAAATAATTTCTTCAGCAGGAAAAAACACCACCACACAAACAACAAAAACTTGGGACTACTTTCTCCGTTGCTGTACTGACAGAGTGATGTTATGTCCTGCTGGATTTAGTTTGACATCATAACAATAGCATGGTACTTGTATATAGTGTTCAATCTAACATATTTCATAACCTAGGCTGACACTGTCTGGAAGAATTTACCAGTAAATGTATTCTCCAGGAATTTATTACTTACATCTGTCTTTACCTTGTAGTGAAAGTAAGAGATGATGACCTCCTATTTCAGCTACTGGAAGAGTTTCCCCACCTGCATATTTCCCACCATACTATGAATAAAATGTGGCAGCAGCAGCTTGCACATACTGAACAACTTAAGGCAGCTTCTGGCAGAACTAGACCAAAACTCCAAAGTGAAGTGAGCATTCTTATTCTTACCTTCTAAGTATCAGCAGGGATAGTACCTCCGACAATAGTTAGCAGTCATCACTTTGTATTGCATAATAAAATTATCCTGACTCTTTGTATGCATCATAAATAGGGTACATGCACATCCTAAGCACAACATGAAAGGATGTATATCTGAGCTTGATTAGTTAAATAGGGATGTACATACCTAGACACGTGGGTTCAACTTTTTATCAGCTGCTGATAAATAGTAATGTTAATTTTTTATACTAGTTTATCTAGGATTGATTAAAAAAAATTTTGTAGTTTTGAGTGCTAGTTCTGAACAGTCTTTTAGTTTAAAAGTTAGTTATGAGATGCAAAAGTTGATTAACTTCAGTACTGTAACTCTCAACATAAAAACCAAAACGTAGCAGAGGGTCAATGTTTAAAACTCCTACACAAAACTGCCTGTCCTGCAGAATGATGGAATTAATTAGCTTTTTTTTTTAACCCCTCAGGTTCAACAAGCCCTGAAGAAGCATGAGCTTCTTGTTGCAATTATTAAAAAAGATCAAGACCATAACAAGAGACTGGTATGTTCTTTGAAGGATATTTGTTACATAGGACAAAAATTTCATGTTCAACTAGCTAGAATGCACATTCCCTGGCCCATTAAAGGGGCTTTTTATCTTACAACAGTTTTATGCCTCGAGTAGCTTTGGTCTCAAACGCCATGTAAGCTTTTTGTGTGTGGCTATTGAGGTCATGGGAATGGAATATTATTATTACACTGCACTGTTGCTTTAAGAGTGCAGGTAAATTCTAAGAATGTGCAAGGTGGAGAAACTTCAGGGTCCTGGTGTTGCTGGTAAAACCACCACCTACCATGGCAATGCTGACTCCTTAATTATATAGTGCTCTTGATTGCACCACTTTGCTAAATCAGTGGTGACTAAAGCTTTAAACCATAAATGCAATGTAAAATTGGCATGGGGAGAAGGTCCTTAGGGTAAAGGACCCTGTTTATTTAGCAGTGATGAACAAAGCTTTGCCTGCAGCAATATCTATTGGAAGCTTGGTGGTCTTACAGCTACTGTTCTCTCTTCAGCAAGAATTTAAGCAACGTATCTGCCGACAGAAATGGGCTCAGAATAAAGTGAGAGAGAAACGCCAGCAAGTTGCTCGAGCCAGGAAATATTATGAAGATTACCGGGTTCAGCTGCGTGCCAAGATGATGCGGGCTAGGACACGGGAAGAAAGGGTAAGTACAAGATATCTTGCTCTCCAGGCGTGGAATTCTTTTTTGTTTGGACCCCAGTGCTGAGGACCCATAGTCCAAATAATGGTACAAGTAGACAGAGAGCAAGTTAAGCAAACAGAGCAGAGGAGGCAGGATTAAATGGTTGGTCAGTCAAGGCCCCAGATTAAAAGGTTCCTTCTTTGGCAACACTGATGCAGTTTAGGGCAGACCACTGTAAAAAAAGAAAGGATGCTTTATGGGGTTAAGAGGAGGAGAGAAAGGGTGAAGTATCAGTATGGAAAAACAGGGCTGGTAATACGAGAAATTGGGGAAATGAGTTTTCAGAAATGGTAGGATTAAGAAGTTGTTCCTATAGTTACTATCCAAAGAAAACAATCTAAATCTTCAGTTAAGGAAACTGATCAAAAAGTCAGCTTTGTTATTCAGTTATGTTTGTTAAATAAAGTAGACTTTTGGACAGATACGATCTGTAATTAGGGTTGGACATCAGAGCTAAGGAAAGCAAGAAGAGTTATTACACTTTGAGAATTGTATATCTACTCTTGCACCTTTTAAAATAAAAGACTAGAAGGTTAGTGCATAATCCACTGCTAGTGATTTGAGAAGTGTTTGCCTCGAGCTGCAAAGCACTGTAGCTGGTAAGTGTTCTTTTGTATAAATGAAAAGCCTGAGTACAGGTTGGATTTCCTGCTATTGGAAATCTGGATTAAGGTCCTGAAGTTAGACAACAGAATGTAGGGTGGGCTGTAAATCACAGTGCATGTCCAAAAACCTTGGCTTGCTTTGTTGCGTTGTCTGAAGTGATTTAAAAAATGTAATATACATTTGCTGTTCTAGCCCCTTTTTAATCATATGACTAATCTGACATGAAAAATTTATGTTATCTATCAGAATTTCAACTGAGTAATACAAATATAGCTCAGCTGTATTTGTACCATTACTAGATACCTAACTGTGTACTTGTTTATGGGCAACAACCTATCTTCATATGATCACCATTCCATCAGGAGATAGAGCAGCTGAAAAATGTAAATGTATATTAGGTTTGCTTTTTTAATTGCTGGCAGATATTTAAAAACTTATTTGAAGAAGGCTTAGAAATTCAGAAGCAAAGACTGAAGGACCTGAGAGCATATGCTCATGAGAAGCGTACTGAGCAAAAAAGAGCGCACCAAAATGAGCTGGAGTCTATGGAGAACTATTACAAAGATCAGGTAAAGCTTAATCTGCATCAAAGACTTAATACTTTTTACACTAGAAGTCTGTCCTTTCTTTAATTGATTCAACTCAAACATGTTATGCTTAGTTTTCCATGCTAGCAGAAGCTTTATCTCAAGAACGCCAAGAAATCCAAACCAGAGAGAAAGCACAAGCACAAGTATGTATTTTTAATTTTGTGTAAATGTCGTCTTCTTACGTGCTGTGGCTAATGTCTGTAATTCCTTTAGATGCTACAGAAAGCAAAAAGAGAATTGAGATCCAGGATGGAAAAGGAAATACAGCATCTGCAAGCAGCAATAATGCAAAGTGATGATGACACCTTTTTTCAAGAGCTAGAAGCAGACAGACTGAAATCCAGACTTCAGCTGGCTTCCTTTCAGTATAGCAAAAACTGTTTCTTGTAAGACTTACGGTAAATATCACTGCAGTTCTCTCTGGCTAAGGTGATGAGAGTCTTTGAGAGCTGCTCTTAACAGGAAGATGGTGTGTGGCTGTTTTTCTCTAAAATATCTGGTCTGTCATTTTGACATGTAAGAGATGTAGCTGCTGGTATCTAGGATCTCTACAGCACTTTTATGATCACCAATAAAGTTTTGGAACTACTTTCTACCTTCTTAGTAAGGCTGAGATAATGCTGAGCTGCACACAAAGGAAGCGGGATGAAGTCAGTGTGCGTTAGTGGAACAAGTTGAACGCTCAGCCTCCTCTATGCTTGTGCTGGTTCTGTTGTTGCTGGAGTTGAAAAGCCACAGTAACACCATTAGCCAGAAGTTACTGGATGAGAAGGCTCACAAAGAATAAGGTGATCTTTAAAAGAACATGAGTGGTTCAAGTTTCCTCTGAAAGGACAAGTTAGAGAATGCCTGCAATAAACCTGACATAAAAATGAGTAATTTAAATATATTACGCAAGGGAGGACTACTTCTACACAATAGTATGTTTGCAGTTTTGGTGTTGCTGGCTTGTTAATGGCAAAGCATATGAAGTACTACTTCCTATGCTACAACTGTATTGGAAAAAGTAGTCTGACATAGAAAACAGTGAAAATTCTTCTGAAGCAGTAGAATATAAGCTTCTGCAAGAACTGAAACCTGGGAAGGACCTTTGGACAGCATTCCTAATTATTTCAACACGAGTATACTAACAGGTGTATTCTCTGTAGGGATTTCAATTGTTGGATTTTACACAGGGGTTTTAAAAATTACATAAACCCATGTGTAAACAAGCAAAGTTTTGTTTGAATTGATCTATTTCAGAAAGGAGCCATAGTAATGCAATATACAAATGGACAAGCAATAACAACTGAAGTAGTTTACAATGTTTGCTCTTAGAAGCAGATTATTGGCACAAAAGTTTTACAAGGGTAAATGTATTGAGTAGCCAGTTTAGTTTTTTTAGGGAAGAGCAGATTAGTTTTAGTTCTGTCAGTGTGCAGCTAGAGTAAATAGTGATTAAAAATTCCAGCATTCAGCTTTTACCATATTTTAGGTTGTACAGTTTGCTTCTAGGCAGAGTAGGAGCTGACAGTAGGCACTACATCTATCTTTATAGCACACGATGATTCTACAAAGTACATTGTTTAGTAGAAAATTCAAGTTTCAGCAGCCATGCACTATGGGCCCTATGAGATGCAAAGACAGAGGGATGAATACTTAAGCTGAGAACAAATTACATAAACCCAGACAGATAATTAGTGAAGCCTGGTACTGCTACATTCTCTTCTGCTTGACAAAATTGCAATTTTTAAATAGTTTATCGTAGTAATGAACTAAAGTGTAATTTTAAACAGGCTCTAGTAGAAGAGTTCTTACTTAAAATCACACATGTGAGGAAGTGGTACAGAAATACTGAAATTAATTGCATTGTATATACAGTATTTAAAGCTTGCCATGAGATGGTGTCTCTTATGGAACTGACAAGGTCCTCAGTGAATTAAAACGACTCATGCATTGGGAAATAAAGAAAAAGAGAAAAAAATGAAGCAGAAAAAAAAAAAAGCCCCGGCAGCACAAGATGCTTCCTTTACAGATTAAACAAAACAGCTGGCAGTTAGAGCATGATATACCTCACCAAGCCCAAACAACACACAACAAAAACCCTCCACAAAACCAGAAACCCACACCCTGACTTTCTAAACCACTTCCAGGGACTTGCTATAACCCAGCCTAATTCAAAGCCTTTATCTAAGGGACAATATTTACCAGCTAAAGTGATCAAATTAACAAGTATTTAACAGATTTATTTACCTTTTTTCTTCCCTTAAGGAAGATGGTTTAGCTTTGATGAATTTTGAGGAGGCATCTGTTCACCAGTGCTGAGATAAAAAGTCCTTGCCCAGGCATGTGTATGCCATTACATGAAAGCCAAAAGTAAGACCTTTCTTTTTTGACTAGGCCATTTAGCACAATCCTTATTGTAACAGAAAGACACCAAGTTTTAAGTATTTTCTCCTGAAACAAAGTTGAGTTACTTAAAAATGATACTGTTACATTTTAAAGTAAATATTTAATTAAGAAAAACTTAAAACTTTTAAAACCATTGATGCTGTGACAGTGCAAACAGCATACAATTTATTGCTCAACTTCTGCATGGGTACATACATTAAGTACTTAAAAACCATTTTATACAGATATTTTTTTTTTGTTAAAGCTCATGTAACAGCTGGGTGAAAATACAATGATACCAATGCTAAAACACTCTGTAATAAATACAATGGAAATGATAGAAACTAAGAACTGTCAGTTTGTGGAGGAGTAATTACACTTGTATAAACTAATTACAACTACAGACAAAGCTCTGAGGATGTGGTAGAGCCAGAAACCTACTACATAGTGTAAAGTACAACAAATGGCACCTGTTAACTATATGGTGCTGTTTAAAATCTGAAGCAACTGGAGCATGCTACATTAAGCTGTATGATGCATACTTATGATATAGAAGCAAAGCTTTTACTTCCATCAATGCAGCCAGTTTAAACGCACCAGAAGTTCAATACAGATGTAGTGTTGTAGAACAAGAATTTAAAAAACGGCTTGTGTGCTCTGGACTTTAGTACAACACAAAAATTTGGTACAAATAAATCAGTTTAGGGAAACTGAAACTATGTGCAAAAAAAAAATTAGAATACATACTGTACAAAGCACCATTACAAAACTCTTTACACCGAGAAATTAAATCCTCTGAAACTCAACTGTGTACTGTATATTTGAAATCTACAAAAGTCACTGTTCATAATTAAACATTCATAATGAAAAGCATAAAACCATGATGTGACATCTCTCTAAAACAACTAAAGACTGGATAAAGTAAAACCCAGTAAGAGGGACACACTGAAATAAATATTCACATTAATCATGGGGTGAAAGTCCAAGGTTAAAATGCAATATTAGGCTTAGCACCTTTTTGAGGGGAAAGTAGCTGACATGATATCGAAACAAAATTTTGCAAAGGAATCAACCCTTTAACATTTTCAGATAAAAATCTGACTAGGTGATGAGGTGCTTTAGTTAAAGCTCTCAGTCATTATGAAGGTAGAAAGGCACTCAAAATACTTGGTATATTCATCCTCGTCTGTCAGCTAAGGAAAGTCAAATGTAGGTTTGTCTAGTTTTGCCTGTAATATATTAAATTTACAATATTTATCTGTGGCAGTTAAAAACAAATTATCCATGCCATACCAAAATGTCTGGTAGAACAAACAGGAGTACTGCTAAGGCTGCTGTGAAAGCCAATGGTATTTATCGGCTGATCTAGAGTCTGTATTCTGCAGAGCTCATCTCCTCCCTCCTCAGAAATGCTTCTATGACGTAAGGGTGGCCATAACTATGTGTTCAATAAATTTACCAGTCTAAGTAGGCTGACGGGGAGAAGGTTCCTGGGAGGTGGGTACAGCTGATGTGGTCAGAGACACTACAGAGACAGTCTTTAAATAGTGCTGAGGTGAGCTGTCTGGTGCAGAGGGAGCAGCAGCATACCTTCCCCCTTGATTCACCTAATGGAGTCCTGACTTCTCCCAAAAGCTGGATTAAACTGGATTTTATGTTTTTCATGTTTCACAACCAGGGAGGCTGCAGCCATAGCCTGAGCAAGAGCAGGGGGGAAAAAACCCAAACCACTTACACAACACCAGAGTATCCATCCTGTGAACAGTGGCCAAAAGAACCTGTCTCTGTAAATAGTAATTCACATCATACCTCAAAACTTGCAGGGTGGTGAGAAGAGGTCTTTGGGAGTGTCTAAAGCAGTGGTCCCAACCACAGGCAGCGGTACTGACTAAGGAACACACTGAGCAACAACCTACTTTGCTCTCCCAGGCAGCCTGGACAGATGTAGTGGTAGCTTCTCTGGTAACAGTATTACCTGAAAGCCGTGAATTAGGGATCCCAACTGTAGATGCAAAGGTACCAGCCATTTTACATGAGTGCAATAGTCCCTTGAAATGAAGAAAAAGGGGTCTAATATATTTCAAACCTGGCTGTCAAAGCAAGTTTCTTGGCTTTATGTTTATATCCCTAAGTAGCCTCATCTCTGCAGCCAGCCCAGAATGGGAAGCAAGTCCCTTAGAACAAACCTTCCAGCAACAGCTGTACAAAAAAAAAAAAAAAAAAAATCAAATGAACATGTGGATTTGGCTCACCAGATTCTTACCACAATTCCACAAAAGTAGGCCATTGCCCACTATTCTAATACACAACATCCAGTAGTAGTTTACTCACTGTGGCAGTCAGATTTGGCAGAACAAAATCAAGCTCCATAGAACAGACAGAAAATTAGCTAGTTCACTGTGTGACTTACACTGCAAAAATGGAACAGCTGTTTACATCCCATTCTTCCAGCATTTTCAATACCCTCTCATTGGCAGTGTAAAAATAGTGCAGATTCGATGATTAATTGAAACCTAAGTCGAAAAACCACAACACTGATTGGAAATAAAACCGCTACTTCTTCCAAATATTCTCACCACTGAGAGGAGAATGCCACCGTCTCTTAAGCAGACTGATTCATCTACACACCACAAGCAGATCATACAGATCTTAACTGAGAATTCCCAAACTAACTTTAAAGTTCAGTTCCCTCTACTGGTAGTGCATTTTATTCCCCTTTGAAGAGATCAACCCATGTCATAATTCATATATATATTTACTTCCATCCCTACAATCAATAAATTATGTGCTTTTAAAACCTCATTTTCAAAGCACATTACACATATTTCAGTTAATACACGATTTTTCCTTAGTTGTAAATTAAACCCACATGTCATGAGCAGCTACACAAAGATTACAACATGTTTTACCTGATAAATCTTTAGCATCAACAAATATATAATGTGATTTGGCTGCATTCAAACAGACTTTGGTTGACTGGACAGGATGGGTTCTGAAATGAACTGCTGACAGGCTTCTGCTGTCAAATATCAACTCATCAGCATGCTTAAAAAGTTGAAAAATGCAGTGTTTAAAGTCAAAAGCAACAAAAAATACTCTTGACAGACTTGTTAGAAAAATGCTGTTTTAAAAAAATCAAAACGTCTACTGTTCATTAAAAAAGGTCTATCCCACATGTTAACACAAGTACTGTACCAAATACAGTATGTGTCACTCACACTAGAAATTTTGTTTAAGGAATCTGACAAGTGATATAAATAGGACCCCAAAACATCGTATTTGTAATTCATGCTTGAAAAATATAAAAAAAGCCTCCTGTGGTAACATTTAAGTTGAATTTACATTGCAGAATATAACGTTTTACTATAAGAAAATGCATTTAACATGTTAAGTGGCTTTAATTAAAAAGGTTAATGATTCTTTCAGCCAATTTTATGCAAAGTTAGAATAATCCAAAATATTTTTTTCAAAAAATAGCAGGTATAGATGCTGTTCAGTATCATACATTTGAAACAGGCTGAAACGTGACTTGTACCGACTGCTGAAGTTGTGTCTTGGTATCTGAGAATAGAAATCAGGTAGGCAAATATAATAGATTACCTTTTACAAAAATAGTAGTAGTCTTTAAGTATAGAATACTGCTTAACTGTTGAAATGTAGGAAAAGTCAGCATTCTGTATGTTCAAGATATTAGTTTTTAATAGCAGCTGAATGATCCTATGGCAGGAACCACAGAACCTATTTTCTTGAAATAAAAAAAAAAATTAAAAAAAAAAATCCAAAGTTGTCCTTTCCCTCCCAGTGTCCTAGTGTAGAAAAGGGAAAGTTTCCTGTATTTCAAGCATTTCTTGAGTCTCGGCTGAGGGAAGGGCTTTCTGGCTGACAGGAGTATAAATAGAGTCTCAGGTAAGCCTGCGAAGGGTCATTCCACAGCAAACCCACACGTTTCTTCAATGGCAGTTAGCAGCTTCTCGTATAGCTTGTCATAGCTTTCATAAGGAGGAATGTCTATTCGGTTAAAGCTGTGGATAGAAGGTAGAAAAGTTTCAGCTTATCTGGAACTTCAGGCACCATCTAGCAAAAGTTCTGTTATGCTTCATTTAACGTACTTGAACAAATGACAAAGCAATACTTAATAAGGCAAACAGAACTTCACAGAAATAATAGCAATCTCTAGTTTTCACACCTTCACTACTGTGTAATGGACAGCATTTATTATGTCAGAAAAGGAGGGGAGGGGGAAAAAAAAAAATGCTCAAACTATAGAGACAGCAAATTGGTCTTAATCTATGTATCACAACAGAGACCTGAAAAGGTCTTACCAGGTGTGAGCTTTCGGCAAATTATTAGTGCTGGCATCAATCTGGTGTATTGTAAATAGTCGTGGGCCTGCAGCACCTGAAAATCCAGAAAAGAGCTCTACTACAGCTGTATTGCATAACATGAAATGTCTTTGTTGCGCTGCAACAATAAAAAAGTAACTAAAACCACAAAAAAGAGAAGCCATGCACAAAGCTGAAATCATCAACGGGCAGGAAAAAAATTAGAACAAACTCACAATGCCCATCAGACAGATTCCTCCCTCCACCCACCCACAGTACTG
This sequence comes from Phaethon lepturus, assembly GCF_000687285.1. Classification (NCBI taxonomy): domain Eukaryota; kingdom Metazoa; phylum Chordata; class Aves; order Phaethontiformes; family Phaethontidae; genus Phaethon; species Phaethon lepturus. The sequence goes on from NW_010522362.1 coordinate 23,816, forward strand.
ATGCAGTTAAAACCATTGAAAGATAAACAAGAACAAAGCATTGATAAGGAAAAATAAAACACTCTTTTTACACAATGCACTATGTAATTCTAACACTTTTATATTTAAACTCCTCTCTTCCTCCAGAACAAAACTTATGCAGCTGTATCTGTCCCCATTTTATAACTGGTCTTGAGTAGTGGCCAATTCCATTCAAATTCCATAGAAGAGTCACAATACCAACTTCTTATATAATTTTGTGAAATTTATCTCACTATACAGAGATTCCCTTAATCTCTCTGCTAAAGAAAAAAAGACTTCAGCACTGCAGTCTTTTAGACTTAGTATATGTTGAAGAATTCCGTAAAACTGGACTTCTTGCTTGCATAGACGCACATTTAAGAATATAATAATACACAGGGTCAGGCTTTCTCAGGGGGATTCTTTGCTGTCAAATAATAACGTGAGCTTGTTGTGCTGCATTAGTACAACTCTGTCTAAAACCTGACAACCTTCATGTTCAGATCTGTAGGAAAGCGGGCTGCATTTGTTCACAGAAGTATTTGTTTTGCTAGTATAGTCATACTAAAACTTGCAGCGCAGGTGAAGTTAAACTGGTATTACTTCCATTACCATCCTCCCAACAGCTCACTCCCCCGCAGTAACAGCATGCCCATTCATAGTAGGGTTGATACTACTCATAACTACTGACAGCTCCAGTTTGTCTCAACAAGTCCCTCCACCCTCTGCAATGTTACTTAAACACTTAAAGTACCCTACACTGCTTAAAGTAACCAGGGTCTTAAAAAAGGCAATGTTCCTGAGCTTCTAACGTGCCTGAACATTTTTAGGGGGCTTCTATCCGATGATGAAAAAGAAACAGATTTCTAGAGCAACTGGCTTTTGTATTGTGGTAGCTTTACCGTAGTATTTGCGTTCCACCTGTTAAATGGTTTATGAGCAACGTTTCCCCTGGGCAGTTTTCTCTCATCTTGTGAGAGAGTAAAATAGGGGAACTACCGTGTTGACAGAGCAGCACAGGTTGCAGCCAGAGCTCCTACAACAGAGACCCAGAGCTTCGACTGAGGGTCAGGAGACAGGTCGGTAATTAAGGTGATCGTCTGTGATGCCTGGGCCGCCTGTGATTACGTCACTCTTACAATAAAAGTAGTCAGCGTTGCGAAGCGCCTCTGCTGTCGGCGTCGCAAGAACACTGCATGTTGGTGTTCCTTTGTCCCAGAGCTGTACGGGCGATGAGGGCTTGTGAAAGATAGAAATTAAAAAACAGGCTTCTAGAGAAAACATAAGGAGAACCCCGCTAAGACCTCTGCTGGTCAGAACTTCTTGCCAGAGAAGCAAGTGTGTAACTGAAACAAAAGAACCATTTACAGCTGAATAACAAGGTAATAAACACACAAAAGGACTATTTGCGATTGTTACTCATCAGACCATTAAAAATCGCTCTCAAAAAGTCATAACCAGCCTCATTTTCAGCTAATGTTTCTGTGATGTGTCCTACTGCTTCCTCCAAGTACAGGCATTTACAGTTCCTCCTGGAGAAACGTTACCTTGTAATGCCTTGAAGCCCTGCAGAGGCACTCGGGACGAGCCGGTCACAAACTGGAGAAGTCGTGCTCTCCTCTCTTCATCGAAGAACTCCACAGCTTTCCAGAACCATTTCACGATGTTGCTGTCTGGGGTACAGTGTTTTAACCTAGTATTTGCCTTCCAGTCATTAACATCAATTTTTCCCAGTCCACAAATGATGAGCTGTAAATTTAAAATATAATAAAGTATTTCATCATTGATGAATATGAAAATAGTTTTGGAGCTAGCCAAATGATGAACATCTGATTTTGAAAAATTGATAGATTTTATACCAAGGGCAAATTATAACCTCTTGCTAATCTTAAGCCATGTAGAATTTTTTTTTTTTTTTTTTACATCTTACCTTTGTACACAATCCATTTTTCAAATGGCCTCAATTCAAATTTTTAAAAAATCAACCATTTCATAAGCTTATACGAAAGTGTCTTGACCTGTCAATTGAATAACAGAAGCACAGATTCTACCCATGTGTGAAAGCGCATGCATAATTCACGTTTGAACTCAATTTCTTCTGGAGCGTAGCTAAGTGTGTATGTAGTTTGGCTGGTTCGGCTCCAGACCTCCAAAAGTAATCTTGTTCTTGTCATACCATACATGTAATACAAATCAGACTTCTTTCCTCACAAAAAGCTTTCAGCACTTCTAAAATGGAGATCCACAATGGATCATTTTAAGCTCAACAGGGATACAATTATGAAGACATTTTCTTGTGACTAAGAACATTGGACCTTCCCCTTTCTTATTCTGCAGCTGCAAAATGATTCTGGGTTAACAGTATGGCTGGCTTGCTGTTGTTGAATGACAATATTCAGGATAAAAGAAGAGCAATCACTGACATTCTACTGCCATGAACAGAAGAAAGAATTAATAATTTACCTTGTGGACACTTTAGACGGCAAAAACAGCTCCACAGCCAACAGGCTGTATATTAGACTTCAGTTTTAAAACAAGCTTGGGATCTATGGGATTTGCCTTAAGAGGATATTGTTTGGATGCTGATCTTGACGTTTTGTAGCACATTTGTCAGTGACAGCACCAGACAGCACCTTTCTTTATGCTGTATTTACAGGGCCAGTTTAGTCTGGCATAACTCAGCTCTGCAAAACCACAGAGCTGCCTGACACCAAAGTCAGTGCAGCGCGCTGGAAGGGCTGGGAGCAAGTGGTGGGAGGTAGAAGGGAGAGACAGACTGTTTTCCTGGCGGCACTGAATTTAATATCGTGAAACTGCACTGTGGGAAATAGGCACCACCGCCTCTGCTGGAGTAACGCTCTGAAACAATCTGAGGTCACTGCAGATACTTCTCAGTAGGTTCAGCTGGGTTTTCAGGTATAGGAGAGGGTCTCCTCTTCTACCATCTCTGCAGTTGCTATGAAATATCGCCTTGAGAAACACTCTCGTAGCTCTCAGTGGAAGCTGCACGCAGTCTCAGTGACTGTGTGACCTGGTAACCCCTTATGCTAACTGTATTTCTTGTAATAGCACACCTGCAAACCCCTAAAGCACTGGGGATACAACTTCACATGTTACTCAGTCTCAGAAGAATGCCTCAGGCTTTTATTGTTATACTTGACGACATAACGTAACATTAGTGGACTGACCTCTAACTCTTTCTCATCAAATGTCTTCAGCAGATGTTGTGGGATTACTTCATTAAATCCCTTCTGTAGAGCCAGAAACTGAGCTTCAATTCCTCGTAAAAATCGCCAGTTTACATAAAGTCTGAAAGCAAGTGCAAATTGGTTTTGTGAAAGATGTATTCAAATACAATAAAGCTGCAATTTATCCAGCCAACACCCCACACACACACCTTACTGACAGGAACACACAAAACACCACTCTTGCGCTACCACTTAGAAAAAAAACCCCCAAGAACGTAACACTGTCAATTATTTCAAATAAGTAAAAGCTCCTCCCCAGCACAGGAAATGTAAAAAATTTTGGAAAAGATATTGATGTACCTGACATACTCCTTTTTGTTCTCCTCTGTCACGGGGATGCTTTTGCCATTGGGTTTCAGTTCATGTTGAATAATTTCCCCATATGCATTGTGTTCTACACAAAACGTATGGTCCAAGACTCCGGTGATATCATTCTCACTGGTGGAAAGAAATAAGCAAGTGAGACTCAGTGACAACATATTCCGCAAATATATTGCGGACATAATATATCTGACAGACATAGCAATTTAGTTTTTCAATAGTATTTCAAATTACTGCTTAGAAGTAAATAGTGAACATGTATTTTTGCTATGTTCTATTTTAAAACCATTATCAAATTTTCAGTGTTATATTTTAATAACATGTTACTGTTAGTATTAGGCAAAATTAATAAACAAAAAGTTATGAACAGAGCATTTTACAGCTCAGTAATCATTTATTCCCCACCCCCATCTGAATACCTGGAGCATGTTAAGCCTTTAAAGAAGCTGAACTGTGCAAATGAGATGTTTCTTAAATCTGCCTGAGCAGGAGATGAAAACATACTTAATTTCTTGTCAACTGGATTTAGGAACGTTATCACATGTTAACCAAGACAGAATTCTAACATTGTGAGATATAATACACAGTACATACAGTATCCAGACTAAGCTGTTATGAAGATCAGGGTCAACCAATTCCATATCATCCAAAGTAATTGGCTTCCCTAGCAACTGCTTATAGAAAGGCAATGTGAAGCCCCCATCGATATAGTGTCCGTGAAACACAGCCATCCCCATTATCCGTCCAACAAAATGGAAATATGATAAGTGTTCCTAGAATTGAAAGAAGAAACTAAGCCATTCAGCTAAAGACAACCTCCAGGTTATATCTGCTGAATATGAAATAAAATTTCAAAACAAAGAAAAGGAAAAAAAAACCCAACCAAAACCCCACACATATATCCAGAGCTTTTTGTTTTGTCTGTTCTTATACACAGCACACTTAGTATATTGCTTCCAGTCCAGAAGTCTTACTACTAAGAATCAAAATAAACTTAATTTCTCCCAAAGGAAACACAAATTGACATCTTACAGAAAATTAAGAACACATTTGAGAAGTTTCTTTGATCAGTACTAAAAAGAAATTATCGTATTATTGCACAAATTCAGTCTCTAGCAATGCTAATGTGAGAACTGGGTTCCTAAGTCTAGAACGCTCTCCAGATGTATTTAATTTCTAGTCACAAAATGATCATTTACAGAACTCGTGTTACCACTCATACCGGGTTGACTGCAGAGTCAGGGTTGATTTGCAGTGTGTAGATATCATCTCGGGAATATTGGAAGAGACCGTAATACGGATTCAACATTTCATGGGACAATAGGTAGAGCCACTCCCTGAAGAAAATAAAATAATTTATTGTACACTTTAGACAAATGCATTCCTACACTGAGAATCTTTTCAAAATAGTACGATTTTTTTAAATCTTACCGTTAAACACTGAAGTGAAAGAAGTTATCTCTGAACATGCTTAGCTAAGGCTGAAATCAGAATTATTTTTACTGGCTCAGTAACTGCACAGCACCTGACTGCTGACGTATTTCCCAGCTTTCCAAGATTTTTCTCCAGGTTACTTATTTCCAAGAGAGTTTCTGACTATGATTCTCCTTCACGCGTTACACACTACAACAAGACACTATGTATTCTATTGACTCTACTACAGAGACGCTCGAGTCAAAGCTTTTAATATAAACCGTCTTCAGGTAATGGATATATTTAGTCAGAGTTTTAGTTGCATGTTCACAAATCAGTAAATAATAGTCTAAGAATTGGGAAAACCATAATACATTCTAGCTTGGTCTTCCTGTAGTCATGTATGGAAGATGCCAAAGGCTCCACAGCATGCAAACTAGAAACAAAAGCCATGCTGAAAAGCACTAGCAGATACTTCAGAAAACGGTGCACAATAACATCTGTAGCTTCTTTGTTTTGAACACTATTATTATCGTCAAACAATTAATAGTAATTGATTCAACAAGAATGTTTTACTAGTTACGGCTAATTAGCATGTTGAAATATTTAGGAATGGATGAAGTGAAAATTCTATTGGCCGTTTGCAAACCCATGAAGACACATGAAAGTTAACAGCGTAGGTCCCAGAGGTTACTTGCCATACAGCAACTACAGATGCAGAAGACGGGCTGTTTGGGAGCATCATCTGTACTTTAAAATCAATACTAATGTTAAAAAAATGCAATGCAATGCAATGCAAAGCAAACAACGAATACTCCTAAATGAGTCAACACTCATTTAGAGAGACTAGACCCACATGCCACAGGTGGGGAATATTTTCGGTGAAGTAAACCAGCATCTGTACAATTGGCCTACTAACATTGTTTTAAAATGTGAAGAGTATCTTCACACAATCAATAAATGTCACTTTTTATAAGCACATTGAAAAATAACCTCAGATTATTGATAAGATTTTAGCTGCCTACTAACTGCTGGTTTTTAGTATTTTGCTTCAAACAGTAGTGAAAGTTTGGAACAAAGCATATTTTTTTGATCAAAGTTCTGCCACAAAGCTCAGTACTTAGTCGTATAAATTCTCAGATACCCAAGCTTTACTAACCAAAGAAAAACAGAGTAATTTCAATAGATACCAAAAGCCTGTCTCACAGATATGATAGACCTCTGATGCAATCTGTAAGATGCATTTTGATTTATTTCCAATAAGTTAGTTCTTTTTTGATGCATTTTTTCCTTTCAAAGACTATCTGAAAATACATATTCTTCTGACATACAATCTGTTACAGAAATAAATATAAATAAGAATAATGGAAAAAGAAACAGGGCTGATATAAGGCTGGTTTAGGATTCAAAGCATAGGTGTAGCTGGTGGGGTTGGGGTGTGGGGGGAAGAGACAGACAGACTGTTCACCTGGCAACACCTCCATAATCAAGGCCTTCCTCGCCACGAAATTTTATCATTAATCGTTTCCACAGGTCTTTTGGCCTCATCTTCATGACTTGCCTGTAGGACTCCTGTAAACACATAACACTTTCTTTTATTAACTGCTATTTACAGACAAGAAGCTACTACTGTTTATTAGAAATGAAGGTAGTCTCAGACTCTTGAATCTGAAGGGGGTACTATTTTCATAGATACTAACCGGTTTCTTGAATCACAGACTTACTTAGTTTTCTACAAATGTGGTAACACTTGTCAAATAAAACAGATAGGTAAGAAGAATCACCTTCCCTTAAATTTCCAGAGGCGTACAGTGATTAGAACATTCTCTCTCTCATTCTCACATAACTTATTAAAAATTAAAATTTCTGTCAGTAAAATTTTGTTTCGCATAAAGGCTCACGATTTTTGCAGTATGAAAAGCCAACGGTGGAGCTTCTACTCTGGGTGTAACACATGTGCAAACCTTCATCTTAAGAACAGAAGCGTCACTGCCATCCCTGTAAATCTACCAAATTATTCCTCTATCACTAAGACTTCACCAAGAAAACACAAAAGCAAGCTGAAAGAGGCAAAACAAATGCTAATTTTAAAAAAGAAATTAAACAAAAAAGGTCTAGTTTTTATTTACATCCAGTATTGGTGCCCCAGTCTTTGGCTTTGCAGGACAGAAGAGGGAGGTGCTCCTGGCACCCAGCACGCTCAACTTAGTTTTCAGAACAAGAACCTAATAATTTTCACTGCTGTAGAGCAGCCTTTCCTCCCTTTCTTTTTTAGCTGATTATGAAGTGATTTGACTGTCTCCAAAGGGAAGACCAACACAAATCTTTCTTGGCTGGAAAAAACTGTTGACAACACAGTGGGGCTATCAAGTTTGTGGGTGGGGTAAAAATGCAACAGGGGTGGGTGGGATGGGTGATAAAGTTCTCAAGAAGACAGACTGTTCTCCAGAAAAAGCCAATGACTTGTAACAGTGTTTAATCAATTCAGCAGAATTATTCTGAATAATGTCAAAAAATAAAATTCAGGTATCCCACTGTGGGCATCTCTGGTCATTCAGAAGCCTAGACAATTCACAAAATTGGTCTGATTCGGGGGGGGACCAAAAAAAAAAAAAAAAAATCAACCAGAATTGAGATAGATGCTAAGTAATCCAAACTCCAAAGATGAAAGCCAATCAACAGTGATTTTATTTAAGTTACAATAGATGGAAGATCATTAATAATCGTTTGGTTTTAAATTCGTAACAGACATTAGCGTTCTTATACTCGAGGAAGAAGTGAGACAGTATCTTCAAATACATGAAGTGCTTGGACTCCTTCCTCTGTCTCTGACACAGTCTGTACATATCAAGCCACAGGGACAGCTTTCCTCGTTTTTCTTCTCTACAGCATAAATACATCTACTTTAAGTACACAACTGTTCTTAACACCCTTTGAAATGCTTCCTCTTCCCATTCGCCACCAGTAAAATTCCAGCTTTATCTCCGGACTTCAAGAGTTCATCTAACTGAATGACTTCTTTAGACCATTATGAACAACCCTCCTCCCCTTCCCTCAATGGTAAGAAATGGGTCAAATTCTCAAATTACCTCAAAAATCTCTTCCCTGGAGACCTCAATACGACAATGGCCAGCTTGAGGTTGCTGCTGTGACAGCTCTTGCCTCAGGATCTTGAGTTTCTGCACTAGGTCTCGCTTGTACCTTGGCACAGTCAGACACTCTGCCTCATCTGGAAGCTGACACAGGGACACTACCTGCTGCTGCTGCTGGTGTTGCTGATCTTTAAGTTGATTCTGGCGGCTAGAAATAAACACAGCTGTTTGCAGATATTCAAGTCATACGTCCCCTATTTTCTTCAGATGTTTCTTAAAGGTTAAGTCTGTGTAACTAAACTACTTTCAATTTACTATGATTATTACTGTGATTACGCTAAAGATGTCCGGGTCCAGTAAAAAATAAATTCAGAGAGATTTTATCCTGACTAAAGACATATGCTTCTGTCTTTCTTGGCAACTATCAGTTGTTTTTAGGGTTTGTTATTTCTATTAGTACTCTACAGAGTATGTAAAAGGTTACAGCACTATATAATAAGGTATTATCCATACAATTTTACTACTAAGCTGCTGACACTGAATTTCTCAGATACCATTTCAATATTTCCTTTGCGTGTTTTGCCTTCCTCCATTTTAGAATTCAGGGATCTGCCAAACACTATTCCTCTAATCTACAGTCAATACCATAGTCTGTTTTAAATGGCTTGTCTGAAAACGAGTAAGCTTACAAAAAGATGTTTGTACTGGCAGCTTGGCAAGGACCTTGTCCCTTGTACCTGGCCTAGTCTGGACCACAGGAATGTAGGAGTTCACATGTAACTAATTGGCACAGATAAACAAGTATTTTTACTAGCAATTCTGAGAGATTTTGCAAATCTAACTTCTTACTAGGAAAAGTAAATCGTGTTGCAGAGAAGTCCTCTCTTGCATCGTTTCTTGTACACAGTACGTGGATATTTTTATAGCTTTTTAGTACGGCATTTCCAAACAACACAGGGTAAAGGCTGTATTTTACCTAAACCATGGCAAGAACATCTCTGTGTGGAACACATGAGAATACCCTAAATTTACGGGATAAATAAGGAAGGTTACAATTCAGAATGTTTTCCAGTAGAATGTTAAGAAATTGGGGTTTTTTCAACATTAAAAACAAACAAAAAAAATTAGATGGAACAAAACACAGTTTTAATATATTTTAAGATTTCATCCTGTTGTCTGTTTTGAAACGAGGTCTCCTAGAAGGCTGTCCTGGCCAACCAAAATTCACCTCCAGCAGGCTTTTGCCACAGGAACATTCAGACTTGGCAATTAAAAAAGGGGTAGAGGAGTTCCCAGTTTGCCTTGTGGTTCTGACAGCTTATTCTGTTATTTGCAAACCTTCTAATTTAAAGCAATTTTGCACAAATCACCCCACAAGGGAAACTAACACCAGGTGACCAGGCAATCTTTATCAGTACTCTTACAAGCCTAACATTTAGAAACGCCTGCAATGGCACACACTGTAGATCACTTCAGCAGTAACTCAAAGCTTAATATTAATAAATAAGAATACCTCTTTACTCCTGGGCTCTAAGGAGGGAGTAATGCACAGAAATCCTACTTTGTTACTATGCCCTGGGATGCAGAACTGCAGAAGTTAGCTTAATGGATTTTGTTAGGTTCACTGTGTTTTGTTGTTTGCTTATGTTACTTTTTAAACTTTTATTCTTAACCTGATCGCATTGGTCTTCCAATAAACTACAGTTATTTTAAGTCATTCTTGAGAAACCAAGTCATTACAATAATTTAGAGACATACACTTGATGTGGTTCCAGAACATGGCTCTGTCATTTGTGCTACATGCATGGTACTTTCTTTTCACTTGTGATTAGTTTTAAATATGAATCTCACATAAACTGTATTTACAGTTTACAGTTTAATTTAGTATACAAATTAAAGCAAAATCATTCTTTCTTCTATCTTCTGAACTTTCTAATTCTACAAGGATGAGCATGTGAAAGTATTTCTCGTATATGCCTACCAGAGGAGGTCATAATTATATACTAAAGTAAGCATACGTTCATACTACCTTTAATAGTACGGAAGACACAGTCCCCTAAACACAAGGCTAGCCAATGTCAGTCTTAAAGAAAATGTAATCTTAAAGAAAATATAATCTCTAAAACGAGCATGAACTTAAAAACTATGCATCAAACTAAACCAATCTAAAATAGGGCAGTACTAGGAGGAGCAAAATAAAATGCCATCCTCCATATTACACTAAAAAAATTCAGTGTGGTATTATCTAAACAATCTGCAATGCTTAAAGTAATTAAATCTAATTTCTTAGTATGTTTTCACAGCTGAATGACTATGCTTGATTCTGTACAGTGGATATAGCTAAGTACTTTTCAGGTGCCGTAACTATCAAAACCTACCGTGAACTTTTGGCCAATATTTTAAAACAGAACTGGGTAACAAGTTTGATTATTTTTATAACTTATAATGTCATCACTGGAAGAACAAACTGCTTTACTCAGCTCGACAGAAAAGTCAGTATCACCGAGAGTAAATTTTTTATTGTGCCTTTAAACCTAAAACTCTATCACACCCCCATCACACCCAAACACTAAACTTATTTCTCAGATAATTTACAAAATGACAGGCCTAAGGCAAACTACTTCTTATTTGTTCTTAAAAAAAAAAAAAAAAAAGAGAGGTGGGTCTAGGGCAGGGAACGCTTTCACATATCCTGTTTGGTGCAATAAAAGAATAAACACCAGAAAAGATTTATCAGGCAGCAGACTTTGCTGATGACACTGTTGGTTGAATTTCTGAAATCCTTCCCTAATGAAAGACAGATGTACAAACGAAAAACTTAAGCACGCTGTAGTAGTACTTTAAGTTGAAAGAAATGCAAAATGGTTCTGTGATTCTGGAACTTGAAAGTCAAATTGGATTTTCCAGATAGAAAGCTAGCTATGTATTTGTCCTCCATAATACATGCAGAACTAGACACTATGACCCTATTGCCATTTAAAAATAAACCTGCCTGTCAAGGACAATTTTTCAAATATAGTCCAGTTAATTGAATTTTCTACAGTTTAAGAATTGTACTGTTGTAGCTAAGAGGGTCTGAAGTTATTCTTTGGGTAAAATATCTGAACTTTTTTGTGTACTGAACATAAAACATGCTCCTCCATGGAGCTCCTCCAACACGCTCCCCTGTAAGTTTGTTGTTTTATTTTCTTTTCAAGATCATGTTAATTGGAAACTAATAATCTAAAATAATCTAAATTTAGTAGTGATTTCTCTTTTTTTTTTTTACATTAAAAAAAAAAGTGTCTGGGCGATGGGAGCTCCCTGAAGTTCTGTAAGATACACGTATATAACCAATGATTTCTCTAAACAAAATATTTATTTGTCAATATTTAGACTTCTCCCTCTTGGGATATTAAGTTCAAATGTGTATTGGGCAAAGGCTAGCCAGCTTTTATGTATTACACAAAGGATATGTTGACCTCCTGGATATTACTTTCCATTCCTCGGTTTTGTCTTTCCAGTGCTTGTTCCCATTATTCTTTCCTTCAGTTTTTCTTCCCAATGATTCACTTCCTTAAAAGCACTGTTCCTCCTACTTACTCCTTGCCCAGGGCTGCACGGCTTTCTAGCTAACCAACTCTTCATTGTTTCTTCCACTTAACACCTACTCAATACTTTACAGGTGTTTCCCAAGAGTATCAAAAGGTGTTAGGAGAAGAAACAATAGTCAAACTCCCAAATAGCTTGGTCAAAACAGATAGCTATGTCTACACAAAAAAGAAACGTTTGTTTACTTTTTGGTTTCCATTTATAGTAGAAAATTCCCCAGTGTGAAATGAGTGCCTAGAGAATAAAAAAATGAGCCAGAATTATTTTAAGTATCCCCTTTTCTTTTAAAAAGTGGAATATGAAAATGTGAGATCAAAACACTTAAGGAAAAAATAGAAAAAAACAGTTCCTATTTTATTTTATTATTTTTGTTAAAAATCTGAGTTAAATTATTGGGGTCTTATTTTGAGAACTCAACTAGTCTTACTCTAAAACTAGAGGTAGGAACTCAATCATTTCTCCTTTATTCCAGGAGAATAGTTGGGCACTTGTGCACCCTTGCCTCTCGTCAGTGTTTCACACCAGTGGCTATTGACTGTAACCTCATATTTTAAAACAAGTTCTCCACAATTGAAAGTAGTACGGTGTATAAAGAAAAGGAAAGAAAGTGTCTCTCTTACAGTTAGAAAAAATTCTATGGGCCAATCTTTTCCAGTGGACAGCACTTGCTTCCCCCCCTGCATCACAATAGCCACATTCCTGCCTAACTACTGCTAAAGATTTTTTTTTTTCCCCAAGAACAATCAAACCTGTCATCTTTGCTATGTAACAGAGTAAGTTGGTAGGGTGTTAAAGAACACCACTACTATACTTTAAATGCTACTAAATGGCAGAATATATCTTGATATAAAATCTAGCACCCCTCAAGAGCCACTTTCTTTCCTCTATTACACTCAACATGTGCCAGAGACTTTAGACTTACTTTAAGACTAAATGCAAGTTAGCAGATAGACGTGGATCTGTAAACTGCGTTGTCCTGTTGTTATGGTCAACAAAATAAACTCTGCCTGTTGCTGTATTTCGGATCTCCCATCCAGGAGGCAGTGGACCAAGCTCTTCACAATTGATGTTGCTAAGATCCCTGTGAAAACAAATATAAAATGAAAAATACCTCAGCATTTGGCCTCTGAGCCAAACTAGCGTAAATGTAACAGAACAATTCCATGAAGTCTGAGAAAATGTATTGTTTCAGAAACTCGATCTGTTCAGCTGGAATCTCTACTCCCAAGGTACAAGCCCACCAAAGAAAAAACACACACCCCAGAACACATGCCGTAGGGAAAAAAAATTCTTATCAAATAACCTTCATTTTTACAAACTAACTTCAGATGTTAAACTAATACAGGCTTAAAACAAAAATAAAGACCATTGCCATATTTGCCAAAATGGAACTGCAGTTCTACACCAATTCTGACAGAAAATACTTTTAAAACAACAATTAGTCATGTAAGGAACTCTGAATCACACTTTAAAAACTCCTACAAAACAAAACTATATTTCTGAAGAGTTATACTTTCCATGACGAATTACGCATGGGATATGTGTGTATGCCACAGGCAGTTTTGCCCCCAAACCCCAAATGCTAGTGGGAAGCAGGCATCTCTCTAACAAAGTATTTCAAATAAAATATTAAACGAACAATGACTCAGCTCTGCACTGAGCAATGCAGAGATAGCTTAATGGGTCTCAAGAAAATTCTGCTGAAATTAGGAAAATGTAGGTTCATTCCAGAGGTTCCCTGAAAACAAATACTAGTCTTCAAAAATGTACAACTACTGATTTTTCATGTACATAATTCACACCTCAGACACCTCACACTGTCAAGTGCAGCCCTTTTCAAAGGCGTTAAGTCTTCAGATCTCCCAGTATGATGTGAGCTGAGGGGAGGAAAGAGCCGTGGGGTAGAATGGCTAAAAAGATGCTGTCTGCAGGGACTCAAAAGGCTGAGAAGCCACTGATGGAAATGCAAGGCTCTGGGACTGAACTGCTAATATTACCCATATACACACTGCTGCTGAACTGTAGGGCTGATTTTTATTAACTAAATGACTGGGGCATATTAGTGTAAAAACACAGTATTCCTTAGAAATGACATAAACTCTATCCTCATGCAAACAGCCAGTTTTGTTCTCAGAGACACTCGTGCCGTTTCTGTTGCCACACCTAAGAGCAGTGCTAACTTCGATTCTGCACAAAACTAATACACTGCAAACTTAAGGACTAGATCTTAATATAATTTTTTTAAAGAAATCTAGTTTCTAGCTTTGTATAATACACAAGTCATGGGAACAAATAATTCCTAATGCACAACTGCCAGCTGTATCCCACTCAAGTATACAGATAATACAACAAAGCAAATTATATTCTTGTAACACAAGCGTAGTAATAAAAACAAAAGCATCATTCGAAAATGCAGCGAACTTATGGCCATGAAGTGCTTCATCCTTCCTAGGATATCCAAAATCCACTTCTATGGGAACGAACACCAGCAGCAACTGACAAAGTTGCTACAATTCTCCTAAATGCCAACACTGGCTGCCAATTTCAAACTACAGGCACCACTTCACACCACCATCCACAGGCTTCAGGAGGCAATAATTTTCAACAGGATTTCTTGGGATTTTTAAAGAACAATCAGAAGCTAGCAATAATTTCCGTTATCCTTCTTTCCTTTCAAACACATCAGAAATAATCATGTGTACAATCATGTACAATATGTACACGTGTGTATTGTGTAAATAAAGACACTCAACTAAAAGGACACTTAAGATTTATTTTCTCCTAAGTGTCTTCTGCAATAGAAAAACAGTTTGGGTACTTTAATCACAGGTCAGTCTCTCTCAGTTTGCCCCTCTCCCCCAAATTCTTTCCCATTTATATGCTGCTAATGAGATGCTTGAAAGCATGTATGATTGCTTTAGGAATATCTGTGTTAGATCATTATAAAGAAAATAAATACTAATTTCTGCTCTGTAGCAGGAAACCTGCTGTAAAAAAGCTTGTGCATTTTTAGACGTTTGCTACTATACTCAAATGGAAACAAATTTTTTTTTTTTTTCCCCCCCTTCCTTTTTTAAAAAGGCCCAACATCCTGGCACTTCAAACACAGCTCACCATTTCAGCTTCCAGGCTTTTTATAACCCAGTGTCTCCAATTAGTTTCTTCGAGATGTACCAAGTTTCCCATTCCTTGAGTAAATTATATTTGGTAGTCTGAACATAGGACAATAATTCTCACAGACAAGTAAATTTAAGCTAATTTGATGATGAGACTGTAGTTCACTATAAATACTTTGTCTCAACATACAAAGGGCATCCACTAGATCTTCCAGGTTTTCCCCTTTTTCTGCTCCTCTGGCTAAAATGATCACATTTGTGTAGCCTATTTGTCACATTTGTTCTTCATAAATATATGTTGCTAAATTCTCAGGTCTTCTTTACTTCCAGAGCCTGAATTAAAAACCCAAACTAATCTGGTTTTCACTGAAGTATCTCAGTAAATCTAGATTTTTGGACGTGCTCAGAACCCTCTTTTTGTTTCACTATTTTGCAGAGTATTAAAACCTGGACTTGGCTGTCATTCATATGCAAGATCTAGATTCAGTTAACTATATCTATGTTCAAAACACCACTGTAATTTGTTTCTTGATTCTCCATCTTTGCATTAAAATAACAATTGTAAGAACTGAGGAAGAGAGACTAATTTATTTTGATGACTTGTTAAAATGATATCTTAGGGATCAAGAGTCAGAAATACAGGACCAGACAGAAAACTGAGAACAGTACTGGATAAACTATTTTGATTTGACACCTTAAGGTTACTTTCATCGCTTTCTTACCTAGGTACTCTTGGATCGTGCCACGTGCTAACACCAGTCTGAGTGTGCAGAAAATAGACCTGACCTTGCTGAGTTGTCCTTTGCTCTGTGAAATCAAGATTAATTAATAACTGTAAGAATAAAAAATGCAATTAGAACAAAGATAACAAAGACTGATTTCCCCAAACTAAGGAATCAAAAGGATCTTACATACAAGGAGAAGAGACAACCCCATTTTCCCAGTTTCTTGGGAGATCTACAATTAAAAAAAAAATTTACATACCATATCCTTCAGGTAAATCGGGAGGAGTGTGCAAGTGTGTCCTGCTCATGTAATTTCTGTGCCTCTGTGACCTGACTCTCCTCTCTGCCAGCCGGGGATCCGACGACTGCCCGCAGGTTGCGCCATTTGTTCCTGTAATTGGAGTGTTCTCGTCCACAAAACAGCTCAGCGGTCTGCCTGGACTGGAGTATTCAGATGCCGGCCTGTGGGGAAAAAACGTGAAAATTGCATTGCTGGCGGGGCACAGGGCTACATGACACACTTTACAGAAGCTTCATCTAAGGGCTCTTGGGAAATCTTTGGGAATGGCAGAACTGAGCAGTTGACTTGCCGAGCAGGATACCTCAACGATGGGCGGAAAACTTCTGTTCTGCGCTCACTGGCTCATCCCAGAATAATTAGTAAACCCCCTCACCTACCTTAGGGTCTGACCTGACACTTAGTATACGATGCTACAAGGTCAAGATCATATCAAACGCTCACGTGAGCAGTTCCCACCTTGAACAGAGTGCTGAGAGTAAAATTTTCTTTTTTCTTAAGTGAGCAGCATACAGCCCAAACTTTCTTGCCTTGCCTCCATAGGGCTGAGGAAGTGGTCAGGCCTTGTTATTCCCTCTAATTTTTAAGGATGGTTATTAGGCAAGGATGGTGCAAAAGGGCTAAGTAAGATAAAACCCGTCTGCTCTTGAGAGCTTGACTGCAAGAGGAAACAATGAATTACGTGGTTTCATCTCTCAATGCTGCTTTCAAAAGCATTTAAAATGGGTGAAAAGGGGATTGATAAGGATGCAGGAAATCCCAGAAACAAATTATGTATTTTGCACTTGGTTTTCTACTGTAAATATGTCTAGAGCTTAGAACAGCTATTTTAACATACCAGGAAAAATACAGATAGATAAGTTAAAAAGCTGTTCAGTACCTCACTCACTTCAAAACTGCAAATACTTATCAGAGCTGGCAGTGTTAACAATACAGATTATTTTAAGTCAAATATATCCACACAGAGACTGGAATAATATTTGAGGATGAAGGAAGACAGTCTGCAGGCACAGACGGTCTGTGGAAGCGTCTGAAAAACATGCAGACACTGTCTACAATTCAGGTAACAGCAAAACTGGTTTGAGAAACTCCTTGCAACACCCATCTGTTGTTATCAGAAAAGGTGATCATAATGATTTTGAAACGTGCTCTGTAACAATCAGCTTTAAAAGTTCTGGATTACATGGTCATAGCATGTACATAGACAACATCTGTCAGAGATTCAGGATCTCTTTTCTTCATCTCTTACAATGTCCACGCAATGTATGTGTGTGATATAATGATATAATGTCTGTATTTATAGAGCTCTACCATAGCAGCTCTACAAGAAAATGAAGGTTCTAGCATTAGGGGTGGGGGGGAACAACCTAGTTAGAACGATTCTTCCAAGTTAAATTTTAGGAAGACTGAAGGAGTAAGTTGTTAGAGAAGAAAAGCATACACAGTTTGTAGAGTGACTTGGACGAATGCTGAACACCCCATTAGAGTCACTTAGAATCGCTTGTGCTCAGTGCTCCTAGTCAGAACGCAAACTTCATCATATGCACGTCTCCTAAATAATTTCTTACCGTGTTGGTCGCTCCCACTGAGTTGTTCGTGTAATATGATTTAAATACTGGATCCTTCCAGAAGCAGTCCTCCGCTCCTCCCACCTAGAATTCAGACATTCAGAGATAAGGCAATGAGTGGTATTTCCAGGAAACCAGGGCACAAAATGTTTCCAACATAAATGCCAACTCAGGAAGACTTACACTGTTATGAATCATGTTAGCTGAACAAGGTAACAGGAAACAACTGAAAGTTCAACTCAGAATTAATTTTACATACTCTTCCCTTGGAACCAGGCATATCATTAACAATATCACACCTTCATGTTCAGTAACTATCTGAATTCTAAATCCAAATAGCCATATAAAGCAGCTTATTAAACATGATGTTTTCCAGAATGCATTTAACTTTCTTGACCACTGATCCTAGAAAGTGCTTTCATAGTATCTTCATGCACTTGCTTTCATTAAAAAGTCACCTTCAAATAATATGACTTTTTAATTATTATTACTTTTGCACTCCAAAATACATGAGGCTATACAGCTAGCTTTGCAGTTACACAATTAAGTAAGCAATATTTATACACGGAACATTTTGAAGTGAAAATTTAAAAGCATGTACAAAATGTTTTTGACTTCTCCAGACTCCAAATTAACAAAAAAATGCTGTTTAGGACTTAGATGATAATTTACGTTTTAAAATTAATCAGCTGAAAAAAATCAGTTTCTCCTGTCTTTACCTGCCAAGAATCACATTCAGAAGGTCTGCTTTTGCTCTGAAAAAGTTGATGACAGCACCAGAACCTAAAACTGAGCATTTTTCTGTATTCACAAAACTGTTTTAGGTGTTAATGATGTCATTAACTCTCATAGGGACAAACCAAAATCCTAAACCCAGCCTTTGGCAGGTAAATACAGCAAGAACTCAGGCCCCATTACCTTTTCCAATCATGTTTTCTTCACCATGATTTATATGGAAGAAAAAGTGATGCATTTTTATAATAGTGTATACCTCTGCACAGCACTGTAGAAGACAGCCAGGCCCGTGTGTTCGCTACCTTGCTACAAAACCGCTATATGGATGAAGTCAGTTTGCTGGCTGTGATTTAACATTAGTTTATCTGTTCTATAATTTGAAAGACACATATTTTCTTAGACAAGTATATTTTTAAATGCATTTATACCCTTATATGCCACCTTCCATTTTCCAAGAACGGACAAGTGTCAAACTGTTCTGTGTAGCCTGGCTGGCTTATCTCCTGCTCCTAAATTAAAAACTGCAGAACACTTGAGTGCAAGAATAAAAATAAATTAACCTATTTGTACACTGACTTCTCATTACTGCAAAAGACTGTTGTATGAGCTGTATTTGTATTTACATCACAGTGATGTCAGCTTACCCATCTGGTAAATCGTTATCAAATAACCGACTGCAATCCACAACTTGTCCTCCTGTGCCTATTCGGTCTCTGGACTGAAGACTTACTATTAAGATAATAAAAGAATTATTAAAGATATGACATCTAGATGCAAATTACAGTTATATTTGAAAGAGAAATGTTATAACTTGAAGGACTAAGCTGAATGTTCTGGATATTTTTTTCCCTTCCCACAAACCTAAGAAAGTTATACAGAAACAGTGTATGTTTTCATACACATAATTCTCTACATATTACTTCAAAAAGCTAGCTTGAAGAATATGAAGGCAAGTTAAGGCAGAAAAAGAAGTTAACTCTGAAGCTGTTATTAACTTTTCTCCGTATGAGACGGCCTGTGACACAGCAGAGCTGCGTGGCTCATCTGGCGGCAGCAGGGCGGCTAACCTCACACACGGCTGGGAGAGCAAGCGGGACGGTGCTAGTGCCAGGCTTGCACTGCTGATGGGACAACTGCTAACAGAGACCTAAAATAAGAAATTCCTGTATGTTTTTGACTCCTCCTTATGTATTTTGCATGTACATGGGATTCAACACACACGTACACGCACGCACACACAAAACCAGGCAAAACTTAACTACTAGAAGCACAACACATTTGGTTTATTAGCTACTTTCAAACACCAGTGGTAAGAAGTTAAATGCAACTCTCACACAAAGCAGTGCTCAGCACCCCGAAAAGCCCTTACAGCCCTCAGCAAAACTGTGTTACTTTTTTTTTAATTTAACTTTTATTTTTTTACATGTTTCATTGTAATGGATATTTATGCCTGAAGCTTTTGTACTACAAATATGAAAACAAAGATTTTTTGGGCAGCTTTTGTTCCCAATATCATAATTTGCAAGTGTCCAATCTGATAATTTATGACACTTGTTTTCCTGTGGGGTTGGGGGTTTTTTTGATGTTTTGTTTTGCCTTTAACAATAACACGATTACTTAAAAAGCTAGATACGTGCTATGGCACACATTTCTTGAGGTGGCACTACTGTACCTCTGGACAGCTGTCTTCAAGTCCTATGAATTGAAATAAATTTACAGACCTTAATCTAGACACAACCACACTTTTGTCAACATCAAAGTTACACAAAGATGTAGTAGTACTGGCAATTTTTGCCAAAGAGTCCAAATTTTCAACAACAACTTGTTTTGAAGCTTAGGATTTTGGGCTTTCAATAGAACAACCCAGAGCGCCTTGCAGTTCCTGCTTGCTTTATTCCTAATCAATATTAACAGCCAGTCTTCCATGAACCCTAACATTACAAAGCAACTTCTTACAGTGAAAGACACCTTAAATTTAATTTCAACCAAAACAGAATTGTAGATGGTCTATTTATTCTGCAACAAACCCACACATTACAAGTTCACATTGTTGCATGTAGGCAAGGTTTGGCAAGCAATACACACAGACGAAAATGAAACTAAACAAAGGCAATTACCTCCTCTTTGCCTATGTGAGGACCAAAATTTGTGCACGGCTTCATTTTGTAATGAGTAAGGACTCATATTTTCTGCACCGCCACATCAGAAATAAAATGGTGGCACAGAAGAGAGCTGCAAGATTAAGACACAGTTCAGGTGCCCTTTGCATCTACTACTCACAAGTGTCCCCTTTTCTTCCCCCCTTTGAAAATAACCCCAGGTATTTAAGATAAAGATCCCCTTGCTCCCTGTCCCAAATTATAAAGGCCTACCCACTATGCACTTGCTTTGTATGCTTATCATCTGCTGAAGGTATCAATTACGTTTTAATATTGTTTCCCAATCTTGCATAGCCTCTTAATTAAAGCCAGTTTATCACTAGAAGGACTGAGAATATATTTGTAACTTGTTCTATCTTCTTACTTATTTTTAAGCAAGATTTCTCCATCATGTAACTACTGCAGCAAAATTATCTAGTTTTACTCCTTCACCCATTCAACAAAATTGCATTAGTGAAGAAAGAGTAAAATAAAAGGAGATCAATAACGACAATTTCAATTTCAAAAAAAGACAGGAGTCTCTGGAATCTCAGCAAGGATGCATTAAATTAAAACACGGCCATGACGGAGGAAACCTGACCTTTCTGATGATATCAGCACAAAGCAGAACATACAGATTGTTCTCAGTCTGCGCTGTAACCTGACAAGCTGTGTTTTTTCTAGGTTCAATGCATGATCCAACAGGTCCTGCTAATTAGACACAGCCCCAGCAGCATGCCAAAAGAGCTGAAGCTGCTTCAGCTATACCGCTTTCCATAATCACATCAGGTTAAGCCAACTGGTCAGTCTAGTTTATGCCCACACTGCTGACTAGTTATCTCAGACAACTAGTTCTCTCTGAAGTGTATTTGCCAGGCCCACACCGCACAGTATTTGCCCCAGGCTTCCCATCTGGCATCCAAATAGCCTTGTCACCTTTCTGCTTTGGGGTGGGGTTTTTTTTTTCCCGCTTGTTTAATTAATGCTAGCATTCTCAAGTCATGATGACAAGGATGCATGTTGCATACTCTGGAGGGCAGCATGAGAGCACATCATGGTGTGAGGGTACGGTCCCTGCTAGTGTCATGCCCGAAGGACTGCTGTGGGCAGAGTGGATCTCTGCTGCCTGGAGCAGACCCCGAACAAGCTCTCCGATCAGCGGAGCTCAGCTTCCTTTTAAAAGGAACCCCACAAACAAAGCTAGGTGCATACAGCATGGATGATCAGGGGACCAGTACACCAGAGCAAAACCAAAAAGCAAACCAAACTGACAACACAATACACCCTAGAAAATTTACTATTTTATCCTTTACTCTTATGTGCAAGCTCACATAGAAAGTTTTAATATTCAAGAACGGTCTGAAGTGTCAGCAATGCACTTACAACTCCACATTTCTACCATCATTTGACTCCCCTGTGCCACCTCACTCTTATCTTAATACTGTGCAAACGCTTGCAGATCAGATGCTAGACAGATGGTTAAAGCAACATAAAGAGGTAAAGTCACAGGTATTATTCAACAGAGCACTTTGAGGAAAGCAAACAAATGCACTGAAGCCCTTATTTGCTGACTGGTATTTCAATAGTTTTCCCTGGCTGACAAAACAAGAATGTTGCTTGGATATTATTTGAACTAGGAACTGAACATAAAACTGAGCATGCAAATTCACTTTTCTTTTCCCCATGTCCAAATACTCTCATTAACATCTTGTCACAAAAATAAAGGCTCCTTATCCTGATCAACTTTTTTTGACTTCTTAAGTGACCTACTAGAACTTCTGCCTTCTGAAAAAACTTAACAATGCACCAAAAAGAGAGTCTTTGTGAAGTTGTATGTGGATGCTTGCTTTTCAATTTGCCAGCTTCTTTTTAGTTCTTAAGTTATTTAAGGTTTATGAGTTAGCAAAATGACAAAGCACAGTTACCGAGATTGGTGACAAACTTGTTAATAACCCGTGAAAATACAAAATGAATTGATCAAGCCATCCCAGACAGCAACTCATTCCTGTTAAGCAGGACATTTTACCATTTTGCAAAACGTACAGGAAGCACAGCTTTGCTGGAGCTCTCAATGGCCAAGAAATTTGCAGTCAGTTTTTCACAGGGAGTTCAGGCTCAAACTGTCACCATTCTTTACAGTGAAATTAAAAACTTTCTAAATAAAAATTCTGTATTATCCATGGTCTTATCTGTCCCAACACTTACAGTAATATTTGGGGGGTTGTGTTTTGGGTGGCTTTGGGGTGGTCTGGGTGTTTTGTTTTGTTGTTTGTTGTTTCGTTTGTTTTTTAGTTCTCTACATACACACTTCTAGCCTGAGGTCCAAAATGGCTCTGGCACTAGACACTGAATTGGAAAAAAAAAATTCAATACAGAAAACTGACATCTAGGAAGGGTATTTCTATAGCTACTATTAAGCTCCAAGAGAACTAAAAAATAAAACACCTTACTTACCTACTATCTGTCCTCTAACAGTATCATTGTCATTTGGCCCAAGCTTGCACAGATCCAATCTCTGATCTATGAAACAAGGACACAAAGCATAAGTCATACAATATTTTGCTGCCTTTGAAAGGCACGTTGAAGTACCATCAGAACAAAATTCAGCCTAGTGTAAGATAATTAAGGCTTCAAGAGTTGGGGGAAGGGAAGCAAAACTAAAAATCTTCAGCCAAGACTTCATTTTTAGTAATTTTACATCAGAAAACAATACTAGATTACTTTTGCTTTAACATTTTCCTACTTCACAAAGCTCTTTTGATGACTAGGAAATGACATTATCCTAGATTGGATGTCTAAAGTGATTGTAAGAAGTATTTTGAACTGTCTTCCCTTCTGAAGACCAGCCATTGTTATAATGCACTTCCAGTCCAACACTCATATTAGTGCAGCACAGAGCTAACCTCCAGCATCAATCCATGTGTTCCGCACTAAATAGGTGGAACTTTGTAAAATTGAGCAAAGTGCAATGCACTGAAGCACTGATCTAGTGACAAATATTTAAAAATGAGAACTTTGGTTATGCCTTTATCGCCAAGGAACCTGTTATTGAAGGTAAAATCACAATGCTTCTCTACCAGCATGTCACTTTTTTTTGTGGTTTTAAAACAAAGCACCACTTTTCCATCACAAACAGTGCACCAAATTTTGTACAGAAGTAAGCGGCATCCATTAGGATAATAAGAAAACAGCATCTCACATGTTAATTAACTTTTGAAAAAGTAAATACAAAGTGCTCAAAGTGTTGTAAAGCACTTAATATCTTATGGCAAAATTTACTAATTAATTTTGAAGGCCTACAATAATTTTTGAACTACAGATTCGGCTTCAAAATAGATTTACCCTTTTGTTTAAGTCTTAAGAATTCCATTTTTGAAGATAATAAAAAGGTAATTTGAAGGTAATTAGAATCTGTCTTCCTTTGGAATTCCAACACAGTAAGTTCAGTCTTGACCATCCACAGCGAGACTCCAACACTGACGTTACCACTGTCTATGGTAAGAGGGCAAAGGAGTTGAAAAGCCAAAGGTGAGCTACATTCTCTAACCTACTCGTGCTATCCTCAGCCACAAAACACCGTTGCAAACTATCCAATTGGAACATACAAGCTTTGTAAAAACCAACAAAAACCCAATTAACTGTCACTCTTCAAAAAGTCTGCACATGAAAGCTTGGTCTGAAAGAGAAGAAACTCTAGTCTTTAGCCTACTTACAACCAGTGTCTTTAAGGCGGTTGATTGCGTTTGAAAGAAGTCTCACACAACCCAGAAAACCAGCTCCCTGCTTTTTATGAATTTTCTTGTGATTCCACACACTGATTGTTATTGAATCCGACTTCCCAATATATCTGAAAAACGTGGAAAAACAGTACCGTGAATGGCACTTACTGAATACTTTGAAGACGCTCCAGAAATCACCTTGGGGAAAAAAAAATATTATCAACTATTATGTTAAATTTTTAACATACACTTTATCGGCAAGAGAGAGGTCATCTTCAGAGAAGATGTACATATTATACTTCAATGAAAGCACGTCTTACGAAGGAGTTTACTTGAATACAAACAAATCTAAAATCCTCATTCTGGAAGAAGGCATTCATGTGAGTCCAAAGTCTACCAAAATCTGTTTAAAACATGAACAGGCTGTGGGCTGGCCTGGTGACCACATCTCTTCAAGCAGCTACAAACATGCTCAGATTCATGCCTGTGCTCAGCCTAACCAAAGAGAACGGCAATGCTCGTGGCAGCACGTGTTTGTGAGCAGCTCTAGCAGGCCAAGCAGTTCAAGTGTCAGGATAGAAACTATCGGTTTTGCATCCTTTTGCAGCACTTCATCTGCTGCTGCTTTTCAGGCTACTCTTCCAACCGCCAGCAATGCAAGTCACCCTCACTTAGAGCTCTTCTGAGGGCTCAAGGGAAATATATGGCAAACCTAGTTACACATCTGCAGTTAACAAATCTTTGGGAAGCTAATGTACTATTAGGAAAGCTTCAGAAAGGCCCTATTTATAACGTACGTTACATATTATGAATGTGACCCATTACAAAAAGCCCATACAGTATTTTAGTTGAGATGTGCCACATTCTGCCCCTGCCCCCTGCTCACATGTGGACTGTCTCCTCACAGCATTACCACGGAAATGCTTTGCAAAACCGAGATCTGCATTTCATCAGCTTGGGGAAACCTGGACACTGTAGGCTATTTTATTTTTGCTTTTTTGTTTGAAGCTTTGTTCTTCAGAAGCAATTATTCTGTGAGCTAATTTTTGTTTTCAAAACTTTCAGAGGACAATTTCAAAACATCTAAGATAATCAGCTATTGCCAATACTGGCAATAACTTACAGTTATTTCAAGTACTGCTTGTCGTCCCACACCACAAATTCTGGCCTTCTGCAGTTTAGTTTCAAGTGCTTTTTTGTTTGTTTTTGAATGAAAACTGATCAAACAAACTCAACCAATGTCTAAATACATCTCCCCAATTGACTGAGACTTTATCAGCTTTAAAACACCTTTTCATAAAGATAGAAATGATACTGTCAAGGTTGGCAAACCAAACAATTGAACTAACTGTCATGCCTTAAAATTGTAGCTGTGATCAGGTTAAGTTCTCAATTAACACTTGTCCAAATTTTCCTTTGCCCAAAAGCAGAACTTTGACAACTTTTTCTCACCTGCAGACAGGGACTGACCCAAGAAGTAGAAGACAGAAAAGCCTAGCTGTAGGCGCATACCCCTGAGCATGGTTTAAAACAACCAGTGCACATCTAAAAAAAAAAAAAAAACCAACCCCAACAAACAAAACACAAACTTCACACAAAATACCCCAAAGTTTTTTGAATAAACTGATTGCACAATATAGATCAGATTTTTGGCCTTACAACCTTGACAATGCCAATTTTGCATAAAGAAACGAGATGGAGATGGGTATTCACGTGCACAGTTGCAGTCTACAATGTTTCATGTACTTAAAATAAATTCTTATGAGAACAAGTTAGGTGCACTTAAAAATAAAGACTTATCATGACCTGTCTTGAATTTTCCAGTTTTCCTTGTTGCTTTAAAAAAGTCAAAGGTATATGGTTAAAGACAATTTCATAACAGAACAGCTTGAATAATATGTAGAACAGCTGAATATACAACACAGTTTCCAAGAATTACTGTAACATTTCAGGGTGAGGTTCTCATGGTTAAAATGCAGACAGTAAGCCATCCATACCAAACAGGTGAGGACTTCTGTATTACTACTATAACCTACCCTGATTTCTGCACCAGAAAACCTGGCTGATTCACACATTTAAAGGAAATAAGCAAGACAAGCTGCGTTTTCCAAATAAAAATGTAGTTTGTTTTTTTTTTTTTTCTTTTTTCCCCCAAAGCAGGAAAAGAAATAGTTCACTAACTGTTAGTTGGCTTCAAAGCAAAATGTTTCATCTATATTTCTGCATCATTTCAGGCATGAAAATACATAGTTGCATTAGAGAGTGACAGTAGGACAAGTTGACATTTCCGATTCATTTGGTGGATAAGTTACATTTGTTTCACATCATCTGGCAATAAAATTCCAACATAAAAGCCTGAGCTAGGAATTTTGTTATTAAAAAAGAATGTTCCAAAATATAAAGTCAGTAATTTTAAAAAACAAAACAAAACAAAAACCCAGCAACAAAAAACACCCCCCCCCCATTTTGTTGGATGCCTCTCTCTTCCTCCTCATAATTAAAATTCTTGGAGCTTTACCCTATTTCACAGCTTCAGTAGTTCAACAGAGATAACTGGATTAGTATTAATGAACTGGAAACATGGAAATAAATTTCCATATACATTTTGTTAACTCCCACATTTCCTGAATCTGTAAAATTAGGGCTCTGGATAAGAACTGCGTGTTCAGACATTTTAAGAAAAATGCCTACTCTTAGCACTTCTGC
This sequence comes from Phaethon lepturus, assembly GCF_000687285.1. Classification (NCBI taxonomy): domain Eukaryota; kingdom Metazoa; phylum Chordata; class Aves; order Phaethontiformes; family Phaethontidae; genus Phaethon; species Phaethon lepturus. Next base: position 50,486 of record NW_010522362.1, read on the forward strand.
TTCTACACAAAAATCAAGTACATGCCATAGTGGAAACCTCTAAAATATTTTAATCAAATTTTAAAACACAGGGACAATTGTTACTTTGTCAAGGGAAAATTATCTTTGCCAAGGTGGTATTTCCTTCTGAGCCAATATACCACTCAGGAAGGTTTGGTATCAAGTGACTTTTCATCCCCACGGCATTATATAGACGTCGCCTGAAGAGTTCAGCTTGGTAGAGAAAAGCAGAATGAAGCAAGGGGAAAAAACAAATATTCCTGAAAAAAACATACCTCTTCCTGATCACAAGCCAGACGTACTGCCTCCAGAAAGGGAGAAAAATGCAACATCAAGAGGTATGAACGCAGGCTTGGAAGCCAGGAATTCCCTATTTCTAATCCATTCTGTCACATACAGACTCTTTTTACGACCTGGACAAATTACTTGGTTTGTTTCTCCATTTTACCATTTCTAAAAATTTTCTAATATAATGGTAGTGTTATTCTTTGTGATATCAGCTGTTTTCAGACTGGGGGAGAAGAAGGTGCAGACATAATGAAAAATATCATCACAATTTTTGCTCTTCTCTCTTCCTTCATCCTGACACTGCTCTCGCCTCTGGTAGCAGCGGAAGGGTGTTTGAACCCCTGGGATGGTCAGAAGAGAACCACCCAGACGCTGCGGCTTAGACATGTGGCACTGACTGGCTGCTCCTTTCTCCTCCCAAGTGCTCCCCAGCCCAATGTTGAGCTGAGTCTACAAGACACTGTAAAAGCAACTGCACCAACCAAACAGCAAGCAAAGTGGGCTTCTACTCCAGATGTTCCTAACAGACTCACCTAAGAAGTTCAGCAAAGGCTTGTACACCTGATGTGCTTGAGCTGGAATGGCCAGATCTGCTGATAGGGGCCAAATACAATCCAGAAATGCTTCCACCCTAAATGCAAAGGGCAGCAGCTTCATCAAACTGCTCTGAACAGCCATGTCAAGAAGGCAAAGCTCTTGTAAGGAACTGTTTGACAGCTCTTCAAGAGTCTAACCTAGGATGGGACTGTCTAAACCAGCACTAAGCAAAGCTGTTGCCTTCTCTCCCTGAGAAAAATCCAGGATCATCAGCAATAACTAGGCAAAACAGAGTTGGGAAGTCAGGGGAGAAAGGCGATTCTGCCAGGGCAGCACACAGGCTTGAGAATGTGAAGGCATCGAAGAGCACTAGAACCTGCAGTGAGGAGATTTTGGGGAGAGGAAGAGTTGCAGAAGTTGGGTGAGGTTTCATTTCAGAGGTGTAACAAAGGAGAGCAACGAGTCCCATGCTAGAGCCTGGGGGTGCAGATTTGCAGGGCACAGAGTAAATATGGGACCAGGATTAGGTTTTGGTGGTGATCACGGTACAAATACCTTTTAGAGATAAATAGACCATATGACTTGCTATGCCTTAATGGCCAAGGCTGCTGGGCTAGAGTGCACAGGTGAGCGTGGGAAGGCTGTAGGAGAGATCTAGGCTATCATAGAAGAGAAGAGAGGGGAAGGAAAAGGGGATTTGTTAAGCTTCAGAACTGCTGCTTTAGGTAGTGTTTAAATGTTTTGAATGCAAGAAGGTCTGTAAAAGTGTTAAGTGGGGTTACTCAAAACTTTGAGGAAAGGCCTGAACAATAGGGAAAACACAAACAAGACTGAAAACAAGGAAGGGGAATACATCCAGGGCAAGCATGGTATTTTACTGACATTAAAATTGCATCCAGACAGCAACTATTTGGCAATTTCTTTCTGGAAAGTCTTCCAGACTCACCCCCTGCCCCATCTAGAGTGAAGACTCTAAGCAACTAACTAATTCAACCGTGTCCTTTCACACAAAGATCTGAATTATGAACCACACAAGGCAAAAGCAAAACCTTTTTTGTTCTTTACAACACTGCAGAAGTCTTTTCAAAAAAGTCTTATACAACAGAATATCTGTTACGCTGAATCAGGTTAGCAAGCCACAAAATTCCCTTGGAATGAGCAATTTAATTCAGCCATTACTGCATAAATATATCACAACAGATCCACCTTACTGTGCCATTTGCATATGCCGTTAGATGATACACGAAACTGTTAATTAGCAGTAGCGTTACCCTATTATATAAATCCTAGGCTGGGGACACTTCAATCAGTCCAACGCAACCAAGAGACAGTTTTACTGCACATAAGCGTATTACAGTTATTTAAAAACTAACAGAAATCTCCATGGTAGGGGGAAAAAAAGAAAGCAGGATTTTTCTTTTAAAAAATTCTACATAACCGCACCTTCCTCTGGTTGATTTCCTACGCTGCGTGGTGGCAGGAGCAGGCAAGCTGCCACCGAGACTCCATCTGTTATGCTTGGTGTGCAAAGCATTTCCTGTAACAGTGGAAGCATCATAAGGCAGAGACTAGCGTTCCCATGCAATGGTGTGTTGTTAGGGTAAACATTAGGAAGTTTAAAAACCCCATAATTTTCAAAGGATGAGAAGAAAGATTAAGTTCTGTAGTCTGTAAGGTTTGCCATCAAGTGCTTAGCAGTAGTATGGTTACTATTCCTCCCCCCATCTCCAAGTTAATTATCTTAATATCTGGTGCAGATGAAAAGCTGAGACCTGACACCAGGTATATTACAGTAAAAAGTTATCTTAAGATAAAAGCCAGGCAGCGAGTTGTTGTATCAAAGAGATCTAATTTTTTACTGCTATTTTAAATAGGAATTGAAGACTAGATGACTGGTATTTATAAATGGAAATAGATTTCCATAGAGTAAGGGATAATATGCAAGACAATAAAAGGGGTTAAATTATTATGAAGAAAATTTTGAGAAGGAAAGGATTATTTTCAAATCACCAGGCCTGACATAATGCTAAATTTTACTTTGGCTTAGAAATGCTCTGTATACTTCTGTCATCAGGTAATTCAACTGCCAGAATGAAGCAAAGCAGTTTTCCCTACTGGACAAGTAATTTATATAAAAAATAATATCCTAACTAAACAAAACCTAGTGGGTTTTTTGAGATTATCTTCCCAAAACAGGGGAAAAAACCTCAAACAACCAACGCCCCACTCCCCCAAATATTTCACGTAGGTCTAAATTCCTTTAGGACAATCCAGCACAAGATTCCCCAAATTCACCCAAGCAAAATACTTTGCCAGAAATCCCATTTCTATCTCTGCTTTTTATAATATGTTGTGGACTGCAATCACAGTCTTGCTTCAAAGCTAAGACAACTACAGTATCCAGATACAGACATAACTTATTCTATAAAACAACGTAAAAATACCTCCTCGTCATCCTTCCTTGAAAGTTATAACCAGAAAGGAATTTTTTCTAAATATTTTACTTTTTTTTTTTCCCCCATTGCTCTCATTGCATATTAACATCCTCCCTCATTTCCCATGTCCTCTGCTCCTTCTTTTCTCCAGACGGGAATCAAGACTCCAAGCCATTAGCCCATGGTGCACTTACCATCCCGTATAACCCATTCCTGTCAACTGCTTACTTGCGTTGTCACCACAGCACTTCAAACGCCAAGACACGACTGGCAGATACTGGGGAAGACGCAGGGAACCACTGACATTTTCAACACACAATTTAGTAGTAGGTAACTGCCAAATGATATCCCACTGTTCCTTCTTCAAAGTATCCCCTCCCTAGCTGTACAAAGGTTCCAGGAAGGCTTTACACACAGTTGTGTTGGCCACACATTCCACCTTACTCTCCTTTTAGCCTTGTAAAGCTATGCAGCAATGCTCGTTATGGACACACCTAACTAAAAACCAAGAGAAGTCTGTCCTCACACTTCAGGGATGTTTCTTTAGCTCTAGTCTGACCCTATCAACTTCAGTTCCTGTCAGCAGCAGGAGAGCATCAGTGGTACTCGGGGGAAGCACCCTGTGGTTCAGCTTCACCCAGTGCAGTGGGGTTCACCGCTGCACGAAGGAAGCCACAACACAGCAAACGGAGATGATCGAGAGACTCCCCACAAAAGCTCACTCCTGATGCAAGCTAACACGCTCATGCAGCCGCACCATTACTGACCCAACACAACTCATTTAATTGCCAAAGAATTACATGCTTCCCCCCCGCCCCGCCTCCAGCTACCTTCCCGTGGGCTATGGGAATTGAATCCATTTACCCAGAAGCCAGATACAGCCAGTGCAAGACAAGCAGCGTGAACACATGCAGTAAATTGGGAAAGGGGTTGAAACAGGAGAGAAAGAGGGCTTTCCATTTCTGGTGGCAGCAAGCTGCAATACCAGTGCGATCCACTCTCAAATTTCACCATTGGGACACTACATGGAGTATTAATTGCTGTTGAAAAAAGAACATTCAAACTAGATCTTCACAAATGGATGCTCAGTCTTGGAGAGGACGCAGAAGGGCAGAGGTCTAAAATCTGCATTCTATACAAATCAACATTTTGATAGGTTTAATAACATAAAAAAATATTTAACTTGGAATTCTTTAAATATGAAAAGGAGCCATTCCTACGTTAGCTTAAACTTGTTTTACATCCATTTTTCTAATGAATATAAATTACAGTCTCACATGCAGAATCTAAGGTTGGACTCAGTTTGAATAACAAAACTATAATGCTACAGCTTTCCTCAGAGAAAGTGCTATTATTTCACTACACTGCCAATGAGATTTTGTTAAGCAGTAATGAAAATGTTTTGCATACTGTACTAAAACATTATGAACAATGACTTCACATATTTAGTCTTGGATATTCAAATAAAGAGTAGGTCAAGATATGACTTTAAACCAGGCCTTCCACATTCTGCTGAAAGACCTATCAAGCTGCTTTTCTTCACTGGGAAGAAGGGGGACGAGAAATTCTCTGTGTACTAATACTTGATTTGCTCTAGGTTTGGTAATGTCCAAAGCTAACATAAATATGCTCAAACAATTTCTAATAATATAGATAGGGAATGGAGCCATAGGAAAAAAAGTCAGGTATCAGAACATGCCTTAGAAAGAAAGGAGAATACAATGAGGCAAAACTCGTAAAGATAAGAATAAAAGGATAAAAGACAGGGAAAATAAAGCATGCACAAACACGAAGAAACCTATATAAAAATAAAAGCTTTAATAACTCATATTATACAGAATATTCTGTGCTTTAGAAAGACAGAAGAAAAACATGACATATACATGCCGTATCGATTATATTGTTCGAAAGCACTGAAAGATGCTCAAGTGATGATAACATAACAATCTATAGTGTGAGGAACATCTGGGACAGAAAATGACATAAAGGAGAGAAAACTGAACAAGAGGCATACAGAAGAAAAGACACTGTAGCACTGCAATGGACAAAAATAGCATGAAGAGCAGTCTCAGGGAAATATTGTCAACTATTTGTTTCATTTTACAGAAATGTTATCATGAAAATATTACAACAAAATAATGCTATAGTACATGTAAAGCATGCTGCAGACATCATCCCTAGAAATCCAAGTGTAGTGTTTAGATTCTGAGGGAAATAAGAAAGTGATATTTTGACACATTTTTTTTTATTCAAAATAATAAACTCTGGGCTATTTTCCAAGTTGTAAATAGGACAGTATTATGAACATCTGACAATGTCTGTGTACTTTTAGAGGATTTCACTTCAAACCTTTGGTTATCACTGTTACCACCTACAGGTCATAATGCTGATTCCATTTTGGATCAAGTGTATTCTTCACAGTATCTGTAGAATGGCATTGGCCAGATCCGTCCACCACAACTTTAGCAAATGGATCAGGAAGTCCTAAGAGGAGGAAAAGAAAAAAATCTAGCAAATGGATCAGGATGCTTTCAAGTCCTGTATCACTGCACAATTTATTTTTTTAATATTTTATTTGAAGTTGCCTTTTATTCATAAATGAGAGCCATACTTAATGAATGGCAATAATATGACATTAAGCACAGGAAATGGCTAAATTCACAATTTATTTCACTGATACAGACCAAGAAAAAGTTGTGTAAGTCAAACATGCTGGGGAACAAAAAAAATCTGAACACCTTAATCTTCCTAATTCAAGATTGAGTAAATTCAAGTATACAAAGAATTCAGCAAAAGGCAGAGAAAACAGACTTACATTCTTCCTATTTTTAAGATTAATTACAACCACAATTTTGGTTGTTATTGGTATTACAGAAAATCATCTTATTTTGGTTATTCTTGCTTTTGAGGTCCACTTTGCTTTCTGCTAGCTTTCTACTTCATTTTCTGCCAGCTTAGTACCTTGGAAACACTTAACACAGGTTCAGCTGATCAACCAAAATCAGTGCAAAGATGATACCTAACTACATACCTGAGGACAGGAAAGAAGCAGAGCAGGCTACAATTAGCTCTACTGCAGCTGCTATTCTAACCGATCTATTAACCAACACCAAAAGGGATGGTCCCACCACTAATGCCCCTAAGTCGTGTGGTCCTATCCCTCTTTCCCCTCGTACTAATTCCTCCTCTCATCTGACTGCCCAGTGAGTCAGCTGAAGGAACTAAGGCGGTGAAACATTATTCACATTTTCTGTAGCACAAGTTCTGTACCAGTTCCTCTTCCTCAGGTGACTCACGACGGAGCCAGTCAAGCAGCAGAGTGGCTGAAGACAAGTGTCAGACAAGGCATGTGGGGAAGGGGAGGAACAGGACCTTGTGAGATCTGTGCTTCAGTACAGAAGCACATCACAGGTTTCAAGTCTTGAGGAGATTTTTTAGGCATTATTAAACTGTTAAACACCTGAAAACTTGCAATCAGTACAAAAATACAGACATAAAGCAAGTTTTAGAAGTATCACAAATTGCAATATAATTCTGTCCAATCCCTTCTTCAAGTTCTTTTCAAAGTTCAGGACTGATCTTTTGAATTCTTCTTACTCCTAGCTGGGAGGCAGCAGGCAGGTGATCTCTGCGTGCACGCCTACACAGCCAATAACATTCCTTACTGCCTCCTTCATCCACCTCTTAGCACTTCTTTCAAAACATTATTAAAATTAATTAAAATATAATTCCTGAGTGGGTAAGTATTATGACATTAATAATTAAGATGTACATCTGTCTGCTGGACCAAAAGTTCTTAAATGAAAAACATTTTAATAAATATGTGGTACTAAGCGAAAAACACGTAATTTGCCTGAGAGTGTAAATGTTTCCCACTCCCACCAAAAACAGAGAGAGTGTCTGTGTTTTAATTATTATTATGAATCTGTGACGACTGTCACCTAAGGAAATATTAGAAGACCTGAAATAAAACGGTGTGAAAACACCGAAGCCCCCAACCCCCTTAATGCAAATATCTTAATACAATGATCATGTGCGAACAGTGAAATACAGAATCTGCATAATATTTATCCCATCTATAAACGTATAAAACTTTAACAGCTACTTACGGAAAAAATCCTTTTTCACCAAGTTTTTTGCACACAGTACTGTAAGAAAAACAGAAATACAAAATTAAGTTACCGATTCCCAACTTTAAAACAAAAGTTACTCTACCTGTCCAGCTTTCCAGAAAATCCTGCGCAACATAAAACGAACGAACATAAACGAGTTGTGCTCCTACATCATTATATTGTCATGTAAAGTAATTCCTGAAAGCTGAGCCAGAAGTGTCATCTTTTGGCAATTTACCTTTAGGTAATTATAGTGGAAGTGATACGGCAGTGGTTTCCTCAGGCCATAGTTTCACATGCTTCCCCCCCACAATGGTTTTACCAACTCTGTGTTTGCCTGGTGAGGATACAGGACCATTTCTAACTAGCTCGCCGTACGGTGGCACAAACAAGCGTGCCAGTAAAATTAGTGGTATTTCACAACCAGCGTGTTATGTTCAGTTCTACAGATCGGCAAATGCTTCCTTGACCATAAAAAAAAAAGAGTGCATTAGGCAATCTAGGCTTTTCTGTTATCCTGCGTGGAAACTAAATGAAAGTTTTTACCTGAAAAACATTTGGGTGGAGTAGCCTAACTTCTAATGCCAGAGTTTTGATGGCTCCAAAGATATGTTTTATTTGTAGAGGCTAATAATTTTTTCAGGCTCTTTTGTCTAAATTAAAAGGGAGGAACATTTGCATTTGTCAACTAAAAATACCAAGGGGAAAACAATCTCATATGAGAATAGAGTAAATAAAAAAAAATTAAAATAAGTAAATGAAAAAAGGTTAAAGGGGACAACTAAAGATGCCAAGGTACACACAGAAAACTACTTCTCACAAAATGCACCACTGTTCAACTACATATGCTTATCTATTATCACAGGTTTAGTAAGCAGGAAATATTTGAGTCCCCTGTGAAACATTGAAATATTTACTGAAAACACAAAAGGGTTCTTGGGTACTGAGTGAAAGCATGAATTCCCTGAAATTCCCATGAAAGCTAGTACAAAAAAGAAAAAAGGGGAGGGGGGAAGAGCTATTTGGTTGGAACCAATGTTGCGGAAGACCCCTCAGTCTATGATTCCCTTGGATATTTTTCCTATGAGATTGCCAATATTTATTACTACCAGGAAATGCAAAGACAGAAAAGCGCATCCAATAATCGCATCCTACAGACACCACCTAAAACCAAACAAAATTGCTCATGCTTTCCCCCATAGAATAGCCTCAAACTGATCCTGCAGGGCTACTGATTCTCCAATTTCTTTTACAGTATCTGCCCAAATAAAAGTAAGCGGAGGTAGTCCATGAACGCTGTCATGGAGATTTCCATGGTCGCGGCAGAGAAGCATCACCCTGAACAGTTCTGCATGCTACCACAGTCGAAGTTCTGTATCATTCTAAATCAATGGAATTACTGTTTTCCCAATTTTTACATTCATAAAGATCTTTATTTTAGTGAAATTGCTTTCCACAGGAATTCTGTAAAAAAACAGTAAAATCTAGCTAAAACTCTACTCAGGTCTAAGGAGTTTTGGTTCTCCATAACACAGAAGGGGACACCTATTAATGACTACAGGTAGTCGTAAAACAATCCCTTGCACATTGACATATACCACAGGAAAGGTATATATAAGCTCCCAGGAAAGTTTCAGCATACTGATTTGATGCAAGGAGGTGCTAATAATATTGTTAATCTGGAGAAAAAAAAAAAAAAAAAATTGGCTGGTTCCAGGTTGGCTTTAGTTGTGGGTTTTGTTTTTTTTTTTTAAAGATGATAAAGGTTAAAAAATAATTTCTCTCCACTCAAAGACGTAATGGCAATCCTAAAGCAGAGCTCTATTTAAAGGATTTTCACCCAATAATTCCACTGTAAACAGTCAACAGTAGTAAAATACTAATAGAGTGCCAAAAGTTTTAGGTATTTCTGATACCTGGAATTCAAGCATGTATAGGAAACAGACTGTCACACCACCGTTTGCTCTACATTCAAATAAAGTCCTTAGGATGGTGTAATAAAAATCCACAGTTCCTAAAGACTTCCATGTGCCCAGCAGTTTAAAGTCTACTTTATCCATACAATTGATAACAACTTAAAAGACATTTAACAGGAAGCATCAAGTGAAGCTGAAGGCTTTAAATCCAATAGTTAAGTCAAAATTCATCTATAGCACAGTAAGCCATACAGTATGTTCCTGGAATTGTATGTATGTCCAAAATAGAAGGTCTGACTAGTCCTTTGAGAGAGAAATTGAAAGGTTAACTGATTCTAAACACTTCTTTTCAAAATATTAAGTGAGCCTGGCAGTGCAATTTAACCGAAGTCTCATTTTTATAAAATTGGGTACGTGCACAACATACAGACTAATCACCATTTCCCCAGCAATTAGCCACGAGTGAACAAACTAATATTTCTGGCTCAAGATTTCCCTCTCTAGTAACCACATTTAAGGAAAGTCAGATGTCAACCCATTCTGGCTTTGTTAGGTTAACAAAACAGGAGAGACGCTGAGAAATCTTCCATTAACAACACCCTCTCTGCCAGGTATTTCTAGGTGAAAAAGCCCAGGTCCCAGGAGCATCAGCTCAATTTTAAGTGAAACAATCTTCATCCATGCACAGAGTTCTAATCTATCTGCAGACTTTTTTTTTTTTTGACAAAACTCTTCCCCCTGGTGGGAAAAGTATCAGCATTTCTGCTCCACTTTTCTAACAGTTTCAACACTGTATTAAAACCTATTCTGATTATTCTGATAACCAACTGATTAATAGTTCCTTGAGAATAAAAACTAAGGAAGCTTGGTTTCCTATGGATTTATGCTTTATGGTTGACTGAAAGCTATAGCTGAGGCTTTTCCCACTGGTAGGACGTTTAGACAGGCACTCTCCCACGCAGACTCTCCAGTGGTCTAGCAGCACGGGATCTCTCACTGCAGCTTTTTCCTCTCATTTCAGGTCACTGCTAGGGTCTCCTCTTTAATCAGACAACGATTCTCATAGAACTCACGGGACTTAATTATCTTTGAGACCTCTATCCTATGTCAAATTTGAGCCAAAGTTTCAAAAACAACAGAAAGAATGATAACAAGATTTATTTTTCAAGACAAAGCCAAGTTAAAATGCTGGTGGTTCTGGACCCAAACCCACATCGTTATCAGATCTAGGCAGCTGCACCATTAATAGACCCTCTAGAGGCACAAGGGCACTGAAGAAGGTTATTTGTTATTTGTACGTACTTATTTTAAAACACCTGTTATTAAAATTATTTTAAAATAAAAATTGGTTTGGAAAAAAAGTGGGGGGAAGCATTGTACAATAAGTGCATCATCAAAAGACATTAATGGCTTCTAGTACACATATGTAGATAAAGTATTTATTACAAAAGTATCAATGAGTCAGTGGATAGCTATGTTTTGTATTTATTACAGACTTCCTGGGTAGTCTACAGAAAAAAGAACATTAATATTCCAATATGAAGGAACGATATATACGTGCCAAGACAAACATGCACATCAGTTTTACATACTATACATTCATTAAGTATCTCTTTATCACGCCTTATGATCTCATTCTAACATATGCTGCTCAGGTCAGTTCACAAAAATACGAAGAGAGCATAATATTATAAGCTACATAGTCTCCTTCCATGACTGCTTTGCTACACGTATTTCTCAAATACTCAAAAATAGGAATTAAGTGAATCACATTTGCCAATTTCCTTTTTCCAATTTATTACTCCAGTGACTGACAAAGAATGGTTTACTGAAAAATAATTTAGCTATTGCAAGTAAATGCAAAATATTAAATATCCCCAAACTCCTGTAATCTAATTTATGTGTTAGCTATTAAAATTTACATGCAATTACAGAGGGGAATGAAACAATTGGTGGAATCCTCAAAAAAATTGAAAGGAACTATTGAAAACATTAATTTTATAGAAAGATAAATATTCTTCTCATTTTCTGAACTTTTCTTATTCTTTTTGCTAGCTACTAAAGAACTCTTGTTACAACTGCTTTTTATTTTGGAATAATTTTTACAGAAAAATGAAACTTTTTATAACATCAAACTGTTGTTATGGAAGGTGTCCTATGTTATACATTACCACTACTTTATGTAAGTATTAAAACGTATGTTTATTTCAGAATAGTAAGTATATATATAACACAAGGTCTCCATACTTAAAAGGAAGAACATCATATAGTGAAAGGAGAGTGCCATTGTAGGAAGCTTGCAATGAAAACAAGTAAGAAGTGATAACGATCTATGAGATTTCACAGAATCACCACATCTTAGACATGATCTAAGAGTCTTCAGTGATCTATTAATAGTAATAATTAACAGTAATAGTCTTCATGATCTATTCACCTTCAATGGTTGGGTAACACACCTAGAATGAGTGTTGAGGAAGGCAACATTAAGAAAACGTTATCTGAATTTAAGGAACTTGGACATTTAAGGGTAGTGGTCTTGTATTCAACCCTCACAGGTATTTCCAACCTGTATCAAACTGCTTATAGCCAATTTGTTCACCACGTCCCTTTATACCTGCAAAACAGGATTACTACTACTTTACCTCACAGGTACGGTTCAGTGTTATGTTACTCGCATGTTTCTACACTCTCATCTATCTGTTACAATGGGTCTCTTGATTTATGACAAATTACAAGGTTTAAATGTGTTTGCACCCAGCAACATGAGGTACTAGTACCTCAAGGCTACAGCTGTAGATGATCACAATAGAAATATATTCGTTTTAGAATTTCTGTATTAGAAATTAACCTTTCTTAAGCTACCTTCTAATGTAAGTAATTTTAAATGTGTATATTGGAAAGACATCAATACTATCAGTGGAAGATACAGGAAGACAGGGAAGAAAGGAAGAAGTAGCCACTGATGTCCATGGAAGCGAGCATACCAGCTGAAGCAGCAGAATCAACACATTTAAAACTCAGTAGGTGACTTAGTAAGAAAACAACCCTCCATCTCATGCCAGACATCCGTAAGCAACCAATACTGTGTCAACAGACAGCCCCAAGTTTAGAGGGGGAAGAAAAGGACAGGGTCCAAAGCTAAGATTATGTTTACTAATCTTCTGGCTTTTCACGTGTCATCACCATAGAAAAACTGGTTCAGCCTTCTGAATCCAACCAGCAGTTTTAACATTATGATTCCTGTTTTTTGGTGTTTTTTTTTTTTTCTTTCCCCGAGGGTTTTTTCTCCCTGAAAAAGTGCTTGTTCCAGAACATATGTAACACCCGGGACAGCGAGGAGAAGGACAGGCTGCCTATCAATTTTAACCGCAATAGTTCATTTTGAAGACAAGTCTTCCTTCCCCCTACAAAACACCATCTTTTAATGAAAGCCATTAGCATTGCTTTTTGTGATCAGATCCCAGTTGTTTGCATGTAATATGCAGTGCAATACAATCACTGAAATAAGTCCCAGCTGTAGAAACACAATGCTATGCTGTTGCTAATGTGTGTTGTACTGATAATGAATGGTCGTCTATGCTTTAATCTGAATAAAGCTCCCAACTGCTCTGTCTCTCCTTGCCAAAAATTCCCCTTCCTCCTCCAGACTGTGGTTGCATTCCAATTACACTGCTGATTGGAATGAGCCTGCTTGGGGGAGGGAGAGAGGGAGACAAATGAACGCGCGCGCACACGCCCCTCCTCGCCTTCGGATGGCTGCCCCTGGGACCCAGGAACCGTTTGGGGTGTTTGAACCCACGGCTGACGTGATGCGCTCTTCTGCATGTTGTATAAAGCTCTTTGTAAAATAATTTATTTATTTTAGCAAAGCGACGGGCAAACAGCACACCGTGCACAGGTTCCAGCAGGATAGCTCAATACTTTAAACGTTTCTAACAAATTCCTACTGTTTTCTTCCATTGCTGGCACGCTACCGAGAAACCTAAGATTTTTCTGCTTGCATTCCCTACTTGGGCCTGCCTAAATTCTCACATGGGAAGATATAAAACAGGAGGTCTTCAACTATCCATCAAACAAAGGGCTGTAAATAACACCATACGCATTTGCAAATACAGCTGTTAAGGTAATAACTTTCTCAACTACAGTTTTGAAGTAAAATTGTTTATCCCAACTACTCACATTAAATTTTATTTTACAATTAATCTGAGGATTTTTTTGTTAGTTTTAATTTCCTTTCAATTTTCATTTCCTTTGAAAGGTGTTTTTTCTGCAGATGAACAAACTAAGTGATGGAACGTGATCATAAATTAAGAGTTTACTTTCAGTTAATGAAATTCATGCATTTTAGAAGATTGCACTCAATTATTGTCCAGAAGGGACACACAAAGATAGGTAAACCCAACAAATCTATGTTTTACAGGTGCGCAGGGGTTTTGAGTAAAGAAGGTATTGAAACATGAAATGGGTTTCAATACCATTATTCTAACCATGATCACCGATCAACATGAGCTGGAGGGTTTCACGTTGCACCTAGCAATAAAGAGGGCTGCAGCTGTTCCTCTCTCAAATCAGGTCCAGCAATCATAGGGAAGCAAGGTAAATCAGGAAGCTGAACTGGCTTAACAGAAAATTAACCTTCCGGGGAGATGGATTAGTTTGCCATTGGCTCCACGAGCTGCGTTGACTTATCCTGCAGTCACGCCATCCGTAGATCTAACGCAAAGGAAGCGGCAGAAGCACATGGCTGCAGAGGAGGGAGGATTAGCCAAGACTACCTTTCTGAGGGCAACTTGCAGTTGCACTGGAAAAGTGCACTCCAGACCTGGGAGTTTTTCAGCTCTAAAAATAAAATACACACCCCCTCAATTTTAGTTTTAATGCAGATGGCTAGTTTTTCCTCCTGTGTCTGTTTTGCAGCTCCAGACATTTATTTTATTAAAATAAAAAGTTAAAAAGCAGATTTTGCCATCAGGATACCAAAATAACTAATAACCAAAATAAGACCCTTCAGAGACACAATCTTAACCTTAAACATTCAGATGAAGTTTTCTATCTGAAGCACAGAATTAGAATACTGAAAAAAGCATTTCTCTTGCAAGTATACACACAAGTGCTTTCAGGCTGCTCTATTTTACTTATTTACAGTTGCTCTTTCTGAGTCTCACAAAGGACTGGAAATTTAGAATAACCTAACAAGCTCTAAACCAGAGTTAGTACAAAACGTGCAAACAGAGGCTGGCATGCCCTTCTTAAAGTACTGGTGAAAAGAATTAAACCATTTTATTTGAATTTCAGTGCTACCCAAATTAAAACTCCAAACACCATCCTCTGAAGACGTGAGTGAGCTGAAAGTGTCACTGGTCACTCCCATGCCTCTTCTTTTCTGGGACCAGTATAGAGGCAGCACACACTGAGATGAAGGTGCCATATGACAGGCACAGGGAAGCCCAGTTCACCCAAGGACACCGGACAAACTGATGCTGGTTTCAGACACACTCTGCTGGATTAGCTTAGATGTAAACACTCCTGACCATCCGCTAGATCCATAGTTCTGCGGCAGGAAAGCGCAGTGTGAGCACTGCCTTCTAGAGCAGCCAGGTAAACCTCAACACCATCACTAGCTGTTTCATCCAGGTATCTTTTTCTGATGTGAATTAGGAAATGCATAACCTGATCCCTTCCACTCCCAGAGCTATGGGAGCCAGTACAACTTGGAAGGGATGGTAACTTCTTCAACAGGCACAGCTATCTGCCCATACTTCTAGCACGTACACTCACAGTTTATACTGGTAGGAAACTAATTTCCAATTCTCTTTCAGAATTACAAACCTAGTTTACATCTAAAGCAAATTTAGAATCATGTACCAATTCTAACTGTCTTACTAGGAATATGCATTAGAACGGTTCAGAAGTACTAACGAATTTTTAAAGTGCTATTAAATACTAAGCTGTCAGGTTGAAAAAAAAATTCAACACTAGTTCTAAGTGACATATAAAAGCATTATTGCTAGGCTGATATCCAAACTCAAGGTAAACAGCTTTAAAATAAACTCTTAAAATATGTATTAGGATAACCTTAGTACTAGAAAAGCACTTTTAACAAGAATTTCCTTTAATAATTGTTAAAATTCTAAATTGTCCCATAAACATATTTCTGCAAGTTCAAATGCAACACAAGCCAGATGCTAAATCCTTAACATACTGCATGTAAACTGAAACCTATTTCAAAGGATCACATGCACCTGCTTACAAGCATTGTCAGTTAGAAATCTGTGTCTCAACAAATCAGAATTATTCCTCTGGGACTACACAAACAAAACCACAATAACCTGCTTTCAAGCACCAAACAGTGAAAAATGTCCTAATAATGCAATATACTTTAAATCACTGCAAAACATGCCAGAAACTAATATAGTAACGGTACATTCTTCTTTCAGACAGATTCACTGTATTAAATTCTGCCTGTAAGAGTAGGTTATGCTTTGACTGGATTTAGAATTCTAGACCCATGTTACTTGCATGTAATATAGTTCATGGAGACTAAAATTCAAAATGAAAACATCACTCATTTATCATAGAGGAAGCGTTGGTAAAGATGCATCGCATCACTGAATATAACAGTTAAGCCAGTAAATCATTCATCTCATGCAATAATAAAATTTTGGGACAGAGTCTCCAAGGCTATTTTAAATTCCCATAAGGGGAGGACGACACGACTACAACTCAAGACTCCAGCAGTCTGTGCCGGCGATGTCTGACTGACTTGTGGACATGGCCAGATGGAGTCTGCCTAGATTTGCCGTGTTTAGACTCCTGTTTTAACATCACGATGTCTACTTCACAGTATTGTTTTACTGTAAACAAAAGGCTTCCTTTTCCACTTCTCCTCCCTTATTCCACTCCACGCCAACAGTAAAACAAAACACAACCCCCCCATTGAATTCTTCCTTCAAGCAACTATTGCATTCACATTTCCTAGATTCATTCAGTGATGGGCTTACTGCCACACACGTCACCAACTCTATTCATGTGTCCAGTTTATTTGATACGCCTGTCAAGAGGTAAAGGAAAGAAATTATGCTGCCACTTTTGCAATGAAGGTAGCAACCCTCCCCAGGCATTTCAAATCTTACCATGAAGATTTACAAGTCTCTTTTACAGAGAGTCATGTTTGAACCAGTGAAACCGAATATGTAGATGCAAAACTTTAAGTTGTTTTTGTTTTGCCTTTTTTTTAGCTATATACCAACTACGCAAATTAAGTTTGAATGATACAGGATGGAACCATCCCCATCAGGGCTCTGTGTAAGCTAGGGCTTCAGTCACAGCCTCAAACAGTGAAAATGAAGCAGAAGTAACACGTGGGAAACTTTAAGAAAACAAAGGCTATTGCGAATATTTGCATTTCCTGGTTTAGTGGGGATGGAGCCTCTCAGACCAGCCAGGATGTTTCTAATGCATAACTTTCATACACTAGAAATTCCACTTCACTTCTCCACCCTACTCCAAAATGGCCTAACCCTCACACCTTGTCCATTTTTCAACATCTGAAAAACCACTACTGTACCTTGAGGTCATCATAAATGCACCGCTTACAAAGACTGAATACTATGCTGGTCAGCTGGGATGGAGAGGGGGAGAGGGGGAACAACACAGCTTTACATTAACAGCTATCAGAATGCTTAGAAAAATTTTCAGCAATCAAAGATCAATTTTCAGACCAATTTCAAAGTTACCTCTTCTGTTTCTCACTTTTACAGTAAGTATAAAATTGCATTCCAGTAAAGAAAATCAGGGTGGGAAACAGAAAACCATTAAAGATAAATGAACCCACCAGCTTTGCTGTATGATCGTATCTATTTTTTTTATTATTTTATCTTCCTGCAGTATTAATAACATAATTCCCATTAAAAAAAAAAAAAAACTTTAAAGCAACATTACCAAGACCAACTAATCTCAAACCTGCAGAGGTGGTTATTACATGCAAGTGAGTGAAGTAAACACCATTACAAGCAGTAACTCAATTATCATAGAAATAAAATTGTATTTAAGGCAGAGAAAAGGGGGTACTCTTAAGAATCATCATGCTAAAATCTTACCTCCATCCTTAAAGACTTGTTTGAAATCCCAGCAGCTATTTTTTAACCAAAACTCAGTTTAGACAGAAGTGATTAGTCCAAAATTATCAACCTGCAAAATACTCAGAGAGAACAGGATTCTTCCTCTGAGGATGGGTAAGTAACATGGAAACTCACCCCCAGATTTCTCAGCTTGTTTTGATAGGAACAGGGGTAGGGGGGAAAAAACGCTAACACCAGAAACACGTTATAGCTCTGTTCTGTCTGATGTATTTCATGCACCTCTGAAAACGTGCTGGGGGAAAAAACACGCTAACAAGAAGCAGAGCCCTCAGATTTGTTTCACTGCAGTAAAACTCTCCACCCTCTGAATGATCTATAGTAGAGGCAACAACAAAAGAAATTCATGATCGAATTATCAACCAGACAAAAAAGCCTTGAATTTTAAAAAGGGCTTCAGACAAGAGGCACCTGCAACTAGCCCAGACTCCTGTGTATCAGGAATTGTAGATACCAGCAGCTTTCCAGACAGCAGGACCGCTGCCATCTCTGTCGGGACACAGTCACACGCTTGATTTAAACAGGAAGTCTCAAAATTCTGTCTCCACTACAGACATGATCCTAGGGGGACATGGCTGCTGCTGGGGCTCTTCTGGGAAGAGGTGAAAGGAAAAGAACCACCAAAAAAAAAAGACACCAAAAGCATGCACATCAAGAGTAATTCTCATGCCACTCTCCAAAAAAATGCCATAAATATTAATTTTATCAACACTAGCAAAAAGATTGCCAACTGCTTTATAAGAAACAATTCCTAAAATCTGACAACATCAAGGGTGACAACTTTGGTTAGAGGGGGAAAAAAAAAATAAATTCTAGCATTTCAAATACACAAGTTTAAAAAAAAAAAAAATCACTCTACTATTTCATCATTCCCTAATAAACAAAACGTTAAAGAGCTCATGAGGACCACGATTTCGATACTATCGCTAGTAAAAATCACTAATTAAGTGTCCACCTTAATCTAAACTCCTAGTTCAGCACAATTACGTTTTACTACTAAATCTGATGTACTGAAATCATATTATACAAGGAATACAGATGAGTGATGTACTCTTTACATCCTCCTGCATGATCATCAATATCCACAACTTCACACATGGATTCTGATCTGTCTCCTTGATAATATGTGGGTCCTGCCCCCTCTTCCTTTAATGTAGTTGAACTATTTCAAGCACAATGTGCCTATATTTACTTTTTTGGGGAAAATTGTTTTTAGTGGAATGCTTTCAACTCTGGAAACTGCCTCTCTCTGGAACTTGACGGTTTGCCTCTGCCAAAAACAAAAAAAGAAAAAAAAAGAAAAAATCAGCAACAAGATGTGTGGACTATATATACACCTTCACCTCGTTACTAAGCATATGCCTCTGATGCTGTATTTCCGTCTCTACCTGCAGAAACGTAACACCATCTAAGTGAGGAAAATGCCAGCTACTTAATGTACAGAAAACCAAGACAACATCACCATTCATACATTATTCAAATTCCCATGTACCTTAGTCCAGTCTTTTTCCCCCCCATCAGATAACCATGAAGCCTCATCACCAGGATATAATTATATCAATAGTCTGTACAATTTATAAACTGATTTAGTTAAATTATTGCAGTCCTTTAATATGAACAGATTCAGTTTAGTTTCTCTGTGTGAACAGATGTATTCTACAGAACAAATCCAAGCAGTTTAAGAAGCTGCTGCTGTTAAACAGAGAAGAGCTACTTGGATGAGCAATCCTATTTACTTCAACAAAAATAAAGCAACTTGTATTAAAGACCCATTTTTCTTGTTTTGCTTTGTATTCGCACAAGTTGCTTATATTTTTTAAGTCCAATTGGTATAATTCATATACTACTGTAAGAAATAATATAAAAGGGATTTTAAAGAAACAGAACACCAACTGATTCACATGAAATAGCTCACCAATAGATTAAAGGAGTCTTGCCCCCAAAAGGTTTACCATGCAATTTAAACTACAATTTCAGAAATTTTTTTGGAAGATGCAATTTTCAAGTGGTGAAAAGAGGAGAATTTTTTTGAGAAAGAGAAGCACATGGCAGAAGATAATAAGCAGTAGAGAGCGAAGAGTAAGAAAGATAAAGGGAAGCAGGTGAGACTGAAAGAAGGACGAGTATAAAGTTGATTACATTAATGTAAAAAGTTTAACACTCTGAATCAACACTCCTAGCAGTACAGCAGATGAATAAAAATTCAGGGCGATATTTCCAAGAAGTTAGAGGGTATTTTTTTACTAGGCATCTACAAAGGCAGAACAGCTTTCAAACCTAACGAGCCCGCAGGTATCTCCATTGATCACAAACACCAGTTATGAGCTTCAGAAAGTCCAAGCGGACACGAAAGGGATTTTGAGGAGACACAGAAACGGAAAGCCCCCATTTACTCTGGTGCCTTTCACTCTAGAAACCCTCAGCCTCTTGCAGTTCCACTCACAAAGCACTGTACTAAATACCACTTCTGATTTCTACCATGTCTTACATGGTTGCACATGCAAGGTAAGAGCAAGGATGCCAGGCCCAGTTTTCCAGAGGAATCTTTACATTAATTTCCTAGGCACACTGCTCTTTGGATATCTCAACTGCTAATTGAGTGCTAACCCATCCCCCCCCCCCGCCCTCCCCATTATTTGCTAAACAATATATTAATTACCAAGTAAAGTCCTTTTTCCTCTCACAACTATCTTCTTACATCACAATTACATAATATTAAACACCTTCCAATAACGCAATCCCTTTTATTTCTCCATCATCTGTGTATCTTGGAGCAAATACCACAATCTATATTAAATAAAGACCAAAACCATGCTAAAACTCTGATCAGCTGTATGAATAATGAAGGAAGGGTATCTGCCTTTTCCCCCCTTACACTCCTTCCACTAGCTTTGTGAACTGCACCTCCTTTCCACGTTGATTATTAACTGAAGAATTCACAAATACATTTCCTGTTTATCTTTGTGCATTGTAGGCTATGAATGGCACTGTCAATGCTAAATAGCTACAAATTTTTAAAACACTAAAAATCAAAATGCAGTGACTGCCTTGGAACTGGCATGCTACATTAAACTGCATCTCTGGCTAATCATGTATTTTCACTAAATATAAGCAAATAAACTATACTAAGTCAGTTTACCAAGTTCTGCCAGCATCACTCATGTCATGCTTGCATTCCAGACACGTAACAGTCCTCACTAAAAGGTGATATTGCCAAAGGGTCACAAGATGGGAGGGCTTTTAGGATGCATGCAAACATTCTGTGATTTAGCTAAAAGCCAAAAAAGTACCTAGATACATTCAAACTTAAAAAAGAGAAATCAGAACAAACAAGTGAGCCTTCTAGATTTTGATCCTAAATATAGACTTCTGTTCAGGAGACAATAAAAAAAACACAGGATTGGAGAAGATAAAGTGTTAATCGCATATTTGGTGGTTTATGAGCCAAAGCAGTCTGAGGTTTAAACTGCTTCTGCTCAGTGCTCATCCCATTCAGAGACGATGAATCATTTCCCATTTGGCAACACTTCTGCCTACAAGGCTGTCTTCTGTGAGATTTCTCCTGTATCCTTGTAATAGATTTGCTAATTTAGTACACCTGACTTTGAGCAAAAGCTATTGTTGCCAGCTGTCAGACTAGACCTCGTCCTGTTTATCAGACACATCTAAACCATCCTGTTCTGCCCCAGTCATAGAAACAGAACACTCTTTACTAATCCCAGTGCAGTAAATTACTTTCTAATATCCTTGTTTTTCTTGCTCTGCTAAAATACCAACACATCATAGATTTAAAGCAACAGCAAAATCAATTTATCCACAGCAGCTGGGCTCATACCAGTTTATCCAATAACCAGATTTTTTTTTAAGTCATATTTGCTGTTCTAGTCATTCTGTCCATGAATTCCTGAGTTTCAGCAGTAGAGGTTTGACTATTTAAACAAAGGTAGTATAAGCTCACAGGGAGTGTATTCTAGCTTTTTAGGCAGGCCTCCACAGCTCTTTGAAAGATAAATCAGAGCAAAACAAAGTATCAAACGCCTCACACACACTAAAACATTTCCTCATTTTCCCCAGGGCTTTGTGCATGCAAAAGAAACTGCATTACTTTCTGTTTATAAATATTTGTCTGGACAGCAGCTTAAAAGGGTAGGGGCAACAGAGAAGATGTTTGGGGATATTTGTTGTGGGTTTTTTTCTTTTAAACCTACCTACAGAAAATCTGGGAAACATATGAAGAAACAATTTGTGCATGACATTTTTACCCCTAAACAAAATCTAACAGAACTTAAGTCTTTACATTCCAGATTACATAAATCAGTTAAACGGATGCAAAAAAGTAGACTCAGTCTTTGCAGGTTTTATACACTGCCCAGAGCTCCTACTGCACTTTAAGAAGCTCACCATGTCCACAGAAACACATACTCACACATTAGATGCTCTTTCGATCCTTTTCCAAATATTTTAAAACTCGGTATAATCAGAAAAAAATTGACAATGCATCCACTCTTCTAACAAAAAATACAGAGTATTTGCATTCCTCTTGTCCATTTTCAGGGGGCTGTGGAGCTGCTTACTCATCTCAAGCATTCAATTCTGGCTTTGTTAATTCATGCTGAGCAGTCGAGGAAGCGCACCTGAACTCTTCCACCTGGGCCTGCCTTGGAAGGCCAGTCAGATGCTGCCATTCGACATGCAGTGGCCATTCACTGTCAGCAGGTTCCACGCCACCCTATGATCATCTTCTGCCATATTCGTTGCTAAAACTAAATTTAACTGTATTTGCCTACTTGTAGACTAGCTGAGGATCCCTGCTAACATCTGTCTTCATGACAATGAAGGCATCCATACAACATTCGAAACAGGCTGATGTCTTGACTGGTTTCAGACAGAAAAAAAATAGTAAAATAAATAAGAAATCAAGAGCACAAGCTCCACATAGGAAAGAACTGGAAATTGTTTATGCTATAAGTAGCACAGATTGCTTCTAGAATATAGAGGGAGGACTGCACGCAGCATTCTAATACATGGTATGAATGAGAAAAGTTGTAGCAAGTTCCTAAAACAAGAGGAAGCAAAACACAAGAAATTTATGGGTGCAGGGAAAAAACAATTTAGAGCAGTTGATAGTGGTGTAGCAATCCTACATGAGAAGATGACGCAGTTACATATAGGGCATGCCTATCTACAGGCAATCAGAGCAACTCTTTGGGGATTTGCAGACCATCCTCCAAATAACAGAATTGAGAAGCAGTATTACTTCATTGCCCTACAACAGGTACGTAGCCAGTCTAGTCCCCTGTAGAGGTGTTCACTTGAATAGAAGGAAAAAGACCTATATATACATTTTCACAAGGTTTTTCATTGTAACACTTGAAGCGATGAATCAGATACTGTATTTCAAGTATTATTCATCTGTACAATTTAAGCTAGCCCTGAGTAATCATTAAAGAAAACTATTTGCCAGGAAAAAATAACCCAGAATATATGATTCATTCACTTCTGAAACAATAAAGCAGTTCACTAAAACAAAAATAACTACATTGTAAATACTTCAATTAAAAAGTTAAAAACACAGCCAAATACAATGGAGAAAGCATGTCCTTAAAAAAACCAAACCCACACAATGCAGATGTTTGCAAATAACAAAAAATCTTGTCAGAAAAAGGTAATTCCATAAAATACTGTTAACACCATATCTGATGGAAACTGTACTCTGTTCTTTAGCTAAGTTAGTAGTCTTAAAACAACAAAAGATATGGCTCATCTCTCAAACTCTGACAACTCACTATTAAGCTGATAAACAAGTATTTATTTCAGCACAAAGGTAGTGCATGTCATGTATCTGAAAAAGAAACAGACCTCTAGCTCTGCAAGGTTCAAGACAGTAACATCACAGGGACCCCTGAACAACTCCCTGGGAAGGAGTTAGGGCTTTCACAGACCTTAAATCATAAAAAAGGGCATCAGCTAAAAAAAAATTAAAAAATCAAATACTGATTGCTCAAAACTCAAGAAGGTGTGAAAAAGAGCAGCTTTTGGGGAAAGATGTCCTCATAGGAGCAGGCTTTGCTTTGGCCTTCTATCCATTAAACATTATGGGGGAAAAAAAGAGAAGCACTTTTAAGCATCAATGATTAACACTGCAGAATATGAAAACAGTTTAAAAAAGCCCACTTTTCTTCATGGTTAGACAATATTAGTGTAAGTTTACTTAAAAAGAAACCTTACAGTTTCATATTGTATCAGTTCATTTATTTTTAGTTGAGAAAAAAAACATACATGTGATAGCATTCATAACTTCTCACTTTGCCTATATATAGCCTTTTTCTGAACAGGCTTCTAAAAGAAACTTCAAATAGGACACGATGCCTTTTTCTTGCTGGAGATACACCTGCCCACTACATGTAATTATGGATTTGTTTCTTCAGTGTTTAAACTCTTTTGCAGACTTGGATGTGTGTGTTTGCTTAATATACAGAGAGAGTGAAGATCCAAGTTTTTCACAGCACAGGCAACTTGGTATAAACAAAGCACAGTATATTCATCAATCCACGAAGACAGCAAGCTGTTCCTCTACAAATCCAGCAGTGACTAATTGTGTAAAATTAGAGGGTGTTCCCCTCTTCTAGAGAAATCTTTACATACAACGCAAGATCCATCAGAATACACAAATGATGATAGCCAGAGCTTTCTCTGTCCATTTGATATTTAACATATTTGTATTGACTGTAACTAGAAAAGGTCAAATCTTTCATGCAACTAACTGAATCAACAGCAGATAACACTTACCTGAAAAAAATATTAATTGTAACCCCCAAAACCTTCGTGAATAGATGGCACGTAAATTAGCCAAGGAAACATTAAAAACCTACATAACTCAATTATTATCACATATTACTTAACAGAAAGTCTCCTCACCCTTTTAAAGCAAGAAAATACTAGCATTAATGAAGGGACCAAGACATCACATAATTTCTTAGAATCAAGGAATTTTTTTTTTTAAAAACTTCCCAAGTTTGCTAAAAGCCGAAGAATTCCTTTTGTTTGACACGTAAGGAGTAATCCTGATCTTATCTATAAGCTTTTCTTAGAGTTATGTTACAGAATCATGGCCACTTCGAAGCTAGCCCTTAATTCCCTAATTCTATATAGGATCAAGGTGATGAACATATGGCACAAAGGAACAGACAGGGAGAAATTTTGGGGCTGGGGGTGGGTGTTTTTTCCTGTTTGTTTTTAAACTTCTGTCCTCTACCCAACTGTAACTGCTTACATTCTTTGCATTTGTTATACGTCTTAAGTTCTTATAAAACACCTCCGCTATAGATGACCACTTCTTGTAAGTAATATACCCAAATGACTAACAATAACATAGCATGTGCAGCAACGGCATTCCCTGGTTACAAAGCCAAGTGTGAAAAAGTTTGGAAACATGAGAATCCAGGCTGCCCTTGTGACCCTGTGTCACGTTCATTGCTATAACACTAGACTCCGGACACCAAAAGATTCCCAGTGCCTTGTCCTGCCAAAAATCAGTCTCCATCACCCACCCATTTGTCCTGGATAGTTCCTCGTTCCAGGTCACTCCCTTCTTCTCCACGCTCATTCAGCTTTTGAACCTTCTGCATTCTAATTAATGCCTCTCTTCACACCAGGACTGCACCACCGAGGTTAGCACTAACAGGATGAGATCAACCCCTCTCCCAGCCATTTGTTAAACCACACACTACTTACTTGGCTGATACTGAGACATCTGCCTCTTACCACATCTTTGATAATGTTCCTGCCCAAGAATAAAGAATTCACAAGAATAAAGGATTTTTAAAAGATGTGCAACATAATTTTAATCTCCTTGAAATTGGTTGAATTTTGAGACAATCTTCCCAAAATAAATGCAGCCTGATTTAGCTACTCAGTATGAAAAACTTCAGTGCTAGCAGGATGCTTAGCAGCTGAAAAGACAATCTTATAATGGGAAGCGCCAACTATAGTTGGTGTTACGAGCTCCAACTTGGTATTACACATTCAACTAGAGTTATAAATTCCACTGACAGCGAAGAAAAAGCAAAGATGTTCAGACAGACAAAGCAATTCAAAATTGTTTTCAAATTACATGAAGTAGAAGCAACTGCAGGAACCAGTGCTCCTACTCACCATGCTGCTGAAGTGTGAATGTAACATTCAAAAGGGTCAGGTTGACCAGGGAAAATTTTTCTCTTCATTTACTGCTACTCCATCACAGCAACACAGGGTGGGTGCAGAACAAGTGCATCTCCAGTCTTGGACCGCACTAGGAAGAACTGTTTAAATGTAGAGAGTGAAGTTTCTAAATGTCAATAAACTTACAAAAAATATAAAGCATCTGAATGGGTCCAAAGTACTACCGGGCATAGATTAAGTTACATTATGCTGATACACAGGAAATAGCTGACTTATTCTACAGGACGAACAATTCACCAGAGGAAAGGAACTTTCAGGAAAAATGATAAATATTGTAATGAGGAAATCCGAGGCACATATTCACAATGCCACATTCAGATTTCACAAATGAACAGAAATTTCTTCATGATCTCTTGGCCACAGAAGCAACTAAGATACAGATAAATGTAAATATATAGTACCTCCCCAGGCAGAGCAACCACTTGCTGTTACAAAGGGGGCCCGAAGACTTTATCGTCTATTCTTGTAGACAGGGCTACAGATATTTTAAGATCCTTTTACCATCCCCTTGTAAGACAGGTATTGGGAGAACATTATGAACTGAGAGCACAGCTTAAGGAAGGGAGAAAAGACTACACAAGTATTTCATTTTATGACAAGCCAGGCATGACCCATGTACTACTGAAAATTACTGAAAGTCACTTTTTCCTAAAGGACTTCCCTCTTGCAGAAGAAAGCAGAAACCAGTAACGTTTTAAATCATCCTTTGACCCAGTTCTTAATTAGAAATCCCAAAGGTGAAAGATTTTCACAAAAGGGATACAATGTAACATGGCATCACAACTTCAGGATAAACCTTGGCCACCTCTGCATTAGTACAATCATAAAGATTTAAACCCTTTTGACAAACTTTTTGACAAAAAGCAAATATCCAGCTATTTAGGTGAACCAGAAATAGCACATGGCATCTTGGAATTTACAGATAGCATTTGCAAGCATTTCCCCTGTGCAGCAGCATTAAGTAGCTTGAACAGGGGTCAACAGCAATTTTTCCCCGTTCCACGTATCCATACTCAACCAACAGTTTATTATAATAATGTGTGATATACACATTTGAAGATTCTGTTCACCAAGACCTTGTGCTTTACCAAACATCCAGAATTGCTAGTTAAGCATTTAGAAATGTCATGTACACAAACCACTTGAAATTATGAAAGACAGGGCTTAAAATTTTTACAGTTGTTGATAGGCTTCAATTACCAAGAAGTTTCTGCAATAGCAGTATAAAACATTTTTGAACTTTCTACTAGAATCCTCTCAATAAAGTCCTAGAAATTTCCACTTTCACATGCATTATGCCCTTCTTTAAAATTTGGTCAATTAATGTGTCATACACTGTGAAGCCAGGCTTAAAGAAGCCAGTCATTTTTAATTTCATAATTAATAATGCTAAGCAAGTGCTCTCCATCATACGTGAGGACCAGGTCCTTCATGTCCAATTAAATGGAATACTTAGCAACACATATTTTGTGTCTCTAGTATGTATTAATATTAGCGTGACGAAGAGAAACGCTCAGTATCTTTGGATTTTCACATTGAAAATGCAATCATTACTACTTGGCTAAGAAGAGTGTTGTAATCAGTAGCGTGAAACACAGGAGAGAGATTTCTGTATGTTTTAGCTCAAGTACCGGAAGCCGCATTTGTTTTCTCCTTCCACTATAAAGCGACACAAAACCTGGTATACTCACAGTCCCGTCAGGTCCCCGCATCAGCTCAGCTCCTGCGGCCAGCTCCTGCACAGATCTGCCCCTCTCTGTCCGGTTTCACCCTTACAAATGTCCCCTTTTGCCTCCGAATGACACCACCCGCCTACGCCAGCTCCACCTTGATATTACATCACGTCTGAGCTCACCTTTTATAAATTGATGAAAGTACTTATTTTTCTGCGAAACAAAAAGAGAATACCTCAATATTACTAAACCCAAGCACTACACTACTACTCATTTATTCCTGCATATAGTCTTCTATACAGAGCTATAAACCATTATTTTAATAAATCCCTGAGGGGAAAACAGTGGATGAGAAATTTTTCTCTGAAAAGAAATGTTTATATACATCACAAAATAATCATTCTGGAACAATAAAAGGTGAAAAATTTCTGTTAAGATTGGAATTGAAGAATTATTTGTCGTCAGGATATCTAACATACTTGGCACATAGTTAATACTATGAATTTCTAAGCCCAGGCAGCTAAGCATTAATGTAATTCTATGCATTTTACCCAGACATGTTTAGTTCTTTTACACGTATTTAAGGATTTTTCTTTTTAAACCAGACACGTTTGTAAGTACTCTCACGCAGATAAGATCTTTCTTCCTCCACCAAGAATAAAAGAGGATTAATTTTAGTACATTTACATGTTTTCCATGAAAAATAATTGCAAAAGGTAGTAGACTACCTTTTACTAAAATGAAACAGCAGACTTTTATTAAGTACATCCCATCCACTTTCTTCACATCTTATGATACGCACAAAGCAGAAGTTTTACCATATGTAGTTTTAGAATTGCACAGCCTGGTCCTTATTCGTACTATAAAGAAATCACCAAGTTGGCTCAAGTTTTCAGAAAACGCCTCCAGTATTACTGGTGCAGATTCCCACCTTCAATTAAATACAAGCACAAATGCATCTATAATTGAATTTAGGTACGTATCTATATATAAAATCAAAATCAAACAGGTATGTTAAAAAGAAGTATCATTACAGATATAATTAGTTATGACTTCATTTAACTCCATCAGTAATATTAAAATCTGGGTCAGGGCAGAATGAAAACGAGTGTATGTCACTTGTTTAAAACTATTTCATGTGATGAGCCAAGATACGCCCCCGATCCACAAACAGCCTGCTGTTCTGCAAACACCTGGCTGACTCAAGCCACCACTCACACACACAAGCCAACCTAGAACAGTCCTCCTCTACACCCAGCTAAAAAAGAAAAAGGAGGATGAGAGGAAGAGGTTGATTTTAACTTAGATATATTCCTCAGCCCACCCCATCTGACAGCCCGGGATGGAGCAGAGGGATGCATGCATCCCGAAAAACAGTGCTGCAGGTTGGAAAGCTTTACTATGGCATGTCACTCTAACACTTGTGGCAAGGTGGCATCACACATGCTAATTTAAGCATGAATGGTAGAATCTGGGGACATATTTTTACTGTGATCTGTAAATTAAATCTGTAAAAAAAAGTTAAAAAAAAGTCTGTACATGCTCTGCATATTTGAAACAACTTAAATGAATTTATTATAGAAAGGACGCACTGAACCAGTTTATACTGACAATACCAAAGCCATGGTTGGAGTGACTCTCCCTTTCTGCAAAAAAACAACCCTTGAAAATTGTGTTAAATACATACCAGCCAAGAGTCATTCCAGAAAATTAACAACAGGATACAGCCACGTAAACTCACATACTGCTGCTGCTTCTTTCACTTTCAGAATTTTGAAAATGTGAATAATACTTCACCTAAGCAACACTTTTTACTCCTTTAGGGGATATCAGTCCTCCCAGTCTAATTTGCCTGAGAAGCAGCAAAAAAGGTATTTTGAAGTAGGAGAACAAAGTAATTGCCAAGAATCTGTAGGATGCTAAAGTACAGCTGATAGTGCAACACAAATATGGCATATAAGAGAACTGAACCCAAATCACCCCAAAGTCTCAGACAGACCAAAACAGAACCATGTTTTCTGTGGATTTAAACTCAAGAGAAACAATGTCCATGGGCAGAAAGTCAAAAGATAGTGGCTCTAAATCCCAGCTTTACCTGCTTTATCCTTTTCATGTTCTTGAGCTTGTCTGTTCTCCATTCCGTATCAGTCTCCCCACTTAAACTCAGATGATAATGCTTAGCCAATTTTGTCCTGAGCTTTGTTATCTACAGGTGAAGATTTCTTTAAAGTTACGAGCATTCTTATCTATGTTTTCTTTGAAAGTATTTAAAGAAAAAGTCAACAGTTTGCTTCCTTGAATATGCTATTGCCAAACATCCCTACAGATTTTGATCCTCTTTCCCAAACAGGAAACGTGCTCTGCTAATAGCAGACACACATAGTAGCTACTTTTATATGCATCATCTAATATTATTGAGATTAATCTTTACCAGCCTCTCAGAAGTCACTGAAATTATCTCAGACATTGCACGTGTCGTGAGCGTTTACATCTTATATATTAAAGCATGCACGTAGTAGCCTGCGCAGTAATGTACTCATGCCATTAAGCCAAGTCAGAATTCAGGTCATCTCATTATTGTGATGAGAGGAGGGAAGACACCCAAATCATCCACCTTTTTAAACATCTGCAAGAAAGGTCTGGCCCAACGGTGAGATGTCGTTTTAAGTTAGATGGCAAAGCAAGGACACACTTCAAAGGCCATGCGATAAAACAGAACAAAACATTAAAAGCTGTCCAACCCATTCACCTTAAGGACACAAAGACAAAATGTCTTCATCTGGGGCCTGATCAGATTTTCAGTGCTGTTTGTCACCACTAGTTGAGTTACTCACCTAAGTTCAGCTATGCAGACAGACATTATGGGACAGCTTAAACCCTTTAAATGTAACTGAAAAGTACAATTCTAAAATTTACATGCTATTTTTCCACCCTCAGGATTTCTATTTTATTTTTTTCCCCAACAGCTTTATTTTTTTAAGCATTAACATTAGGACTGTCTGCAGATTTCCCATGTATCTCCTACATACGTCCCATGTTACCTACACACGTAAATCCTCTACTAGCTTCTGCTTAATACTTTCCTGATTCTACAGCCAAAGATGAATATTGGGCCTTTTCGCTCTTTTAATTAGAGCTCCTGTAGAACTGTTTTCCTGCTATGATTTCCTCCCCGAAATCCTTTTTCATCTTTGTTTTCCTTGCCACAATACCCCATTACATATCCTTGAACACAGATACCTAATTTTATACCCAAATGAATAAAACTTTGTCATATAAGCTGATCCTGTTGAAACAAGCAGTTGAGACTTCCCCATACAGCTGCTCAGTTGTTTATCACAATTCTTTGGCATCTGTGTGATGCACAACTGATTTCTATGTATATAAATATCTATAACTACATGCTGTATATTATATAAAGAGTGTATATATACACACATACGTCATACTTTGGTGAAAATATTGAGGGCCAA
Organism: Phaethon lepturus; assembly: GCF_000687285.1. NCBI lineage: Eukaryota > Metazoa > Chordata > Aves > Phaethontiformes > Phaethontidae > Phaethon > Phaethon lepturus. The sequence continues at coordinate 81,278 of NW_010522362.1, forward strand.
GCATCCACCAATCCCTCTACGATCTGATTAGACACATGCCTATTGACTTTGTTATGACTACACTAGTTTAATCCACCTAGTATGTAATTGATTGATTCTGATTTCTTAAAGACTAGTTTTTAGTAAGTCATGTGTCATTAAGTCAAATACACCTTACATGAAGGAACCCCATTGTTTTATTGTTGACCAAAGCCTTACATTGTTGACCCCTGTAGCCTAACTACAGGCTGCTGGTAAAAGAGGCAGTCCTGTCCTTTTTTCAGCTTCTTGTGTGCATCCCTCTCTTTCAATGCAAAAAACTTTTTTTTTTCCTCAGTAGGATGAGCTTTCAGCTCATCGTATAGCTACACAGTTGCTGGAGTCAAGACAAGGAAAGGCCCAGAAAAGCAAAGCCAGGGACTACAAGAGGGGCAGGGGGGGGAACAAACCAGCACTCAGATTTTAAACTGATCTAAAATTGCACCACCATTTAAGTCAACTATGAAACCACAGCCTTGCTATTTAAAAATACAGGTAGCTACTTAATCAATATCAGTAATGCTGTTCCCACAATGAGGTTCTGCTACCCATAAACTTCAGTCCTGCTTCCAACAACACTAATGAGGATTTTGTTTAACCACTGTTTTCAATTGTATTCATTTAACTGTTAAATTTATCCACTGCAAAAACTGGTTTGGAGATTCCACATTATTTTGCAAAACTCAAGAATATTCTGGCTTTTTTAGATAATATGTACCTTTCTCAAGAAATATTATTAGCATCACAACAAGAGTTTCTATCAACCGATTAAAAAAAAAAGTAGCACCTTCTTCCTTCAACACTATAGCCTTACAGTATAGTACCACCTTTGTCCTGTAAAGAATGAATATAGAGTAAAATCAACAAGAGAGGGAGAAAGAGCGTGTAGGACAGAAGATGAGACGCTCTT
>NW_010522362.1:82236-85532 GCF_000687285.1 Phaethon lepturus
CCAGTGCTTTTATTTCCCCTAATTAGCAAACCCTGCCAGGAAACCTGAAAGCCTACAGTAAGGAGGAAGAAAACCAGATCTAACAACTCTTCAGGCCTACCTCTGATTTTTTACCAACACACTTCCAGCTAATTCCAGTTTTACCCATGGGATTTTTACTACCACTTTTTACAATACAGTGTAACTGTGCTTTATGGCTATCAAAGTATCTTTACTGTTTAACTATTCTGACACAAATGCTAGCTATAACACATGAACTAAATAAATTCATGCACTAACCTTTACTCAACTCAGTATACCATAGTGCTCACGTAGCTTTGCAGACTTCAAACTGATTTTAAAAAATATCTTTCTGCTTGATAAAAACAGCCTTATGGACTTCATTCAGATAACCGTCATTGATACTGTAAGAGAAAGCAGTCAAATGTAACTAATTAGGACATAAAATATTACTGATGAACCAAAAGCAATGGTCATTTCTCAATTTTTTGAAGACTGAAATATCAATGCAATTCAAAACGGGGGTGTGGAAGAAAGAGTAGTACGTTCTGTCTGAGCATATAGCGTATTTACAAATCCACAATTTCAACACAACACATCACAATAAGAATGGAAGGGGATGACTGCACTTGCAGCTTCTGTAGAACTCATACAGACTCAGGATAGGACTAGATAGAACGGTGGTAAAAAAGTCAGAGTTGAAGGAGCTTTCCTGATATTATACCTTCCTTGGATAATGTTATTACAAGCAGCTAAGATAATTTTTGGAGAGGACTACTGCAATTTTAGACTTTAGCCAATTTAAATTACACTGCCTACATTTTAATCAGAAACAAGCATTTACACCTTGTACTAGAAGTCAATTATCATCAGAAGGCATAACCTTTGGATTTTAACAATTATCCAGTGATTTTCTAGCTCAAGACTGTACAGAATGCATCAACATATGTATCACTAAAGATTCAAGAGGTATTTACAACAGACAACTAAAGCTATGAGCAAAATAATAACCTTTTATAAGAAATGTATAACATAGATGCACTGTAAGCTAAATGAAAACTTACTAGAAGCATGCCACCACTGTGGTTTTTCTCTGTTATGGAACCCAGACCTAAATAAACTGTTAAACACTTAGTGTAAAGGTATGCCAAACATTTCTCAGAACTTTCTTAAGGTCCCAACAAAGAATCAACCTTTTTTTGCAAAATGAGGCCTAGGTTAAATATTTTATTTGGCTCCTCAAGATGGACTGAGAAGTTGGGCACTAGCTCCAGATCAGTTCTTGGACTCACATCAAACACTACCCTGTCATTTATCCAGTCAGTCAAAACAATGTTTTCCATCTAAACCTTTAATGTTTATGTCCTGAAAAACTGCTAATTGAATCCAGTTCTTGAAATCCATTTTTTAATCTATACCATCTAATTTAGAGATAATGAGCAGAAAAGATAAGTATTATACAATGATTGCAGGATTAATCCTATAAATATTCAAGCCAAAACAGAAGACGGATAGTTTTATACAGCCAAAGAAAATTAAGATTAAATAGCATTTGTCAGTTTGAGGATAAACTTTTAAAAACACTGGATATACAGATTCTTTTAATTCCGAACAGTTTTAGAATTCAAGAGCCCTCAAACTGCTTTTCCAATCAAAAAGGGTAATCAAAACCACGCAGAACACTTAAAACTATTCTGACAACAAGACAGCTGAATTAATAAAATTCAATGTTTTTCTTAAACACATAAATCTTCCTTACAACAAATGACCTTATGTGAAATGAAACAACTCACAACTAGGTAAAGCATAAAATACCTCAAGCCCTTTTAACTCGAGAAATAGGCCAATGTTTCCTATAAACTTCCAAGTAACAGAACTCAACAACTGCAAGAGCTGCTAATGCTGGAATAGTCCCTAGAAAGACAATTTTGCGGGTGTCCTGTGCTCTGCATACACCCTTCCTAAAATGTAAGACGATAAAAAAACCTCAGAAACGTTCCTTAAGATTGTACCTGCTGCTTTTGGAGACTCACTGCACAACTGGAAGTCAGGGTGCAAAACTACTGCCTATTTCTTGCTCACAATCACACTCCCCATAACATATGGTCACAGACACGATTTCATTGTATGCTTAAACCTTAATAAAAACAAAATAAATAGGAAACAAAATAGAACACAGCATCCAAAGGAGAGAAAGACAACTCCCTAAACAGTATTTTCTATGCTTTTACATTAGGCTACAGACCACTTTGAATGTTTCAAAGGTAAGCAAGTCTGAGCACTCACTGCTCAGGAAAAAAAGTATTAAAGCACTGCATCAATAAAGCAATAACCTGAACAGAAAGCTACAAAACACTCTGTAAAAACAAGGCAGCACTGTTCCACGCATCAGTCCCAGCTACGCTTATTTTAAGAGCTTTATTTCTAACTACAATATACAGACACTCACAAATCTCTATGAAGACTAGATTACAAATTTAGTCGAAGGATTTCCAAAGTAAAACATAAGCAGGTATTTTTTTAAAGTATGTTATTTTTATAGGGAAAATAAAATTTAAGTATGAAAGCACCTCTCTTTATTAGGCATTAAACTGGAGATACTTCATATGCACCTAAAGTAAATGTATGAACTCTTCCAGTCACATTTGTTGTGCAAGCTGGTTAAATACACTATATGCAGAGAAGAGTATTTACACTGTTATGGATTATTTTCTAATCGCTTACCTTCACGCACCCACACTTCGGAGTACAAAATACCGTTTTATCTACTGGGGGACTTGCAATACTTTGAACTAGCTCTTTTCTTTAAAGTCTCCTTTATTTTAAGAAAGCTCTAGCAGAATTCCCAAGATTGTTTTCTCTAAGCCTTTTTACCTGCGTTCTTGTACGGAAAAGAACATGCATTTAACATTTAAAAACAACTTATTTTCCTTCCCAGCATGCAGGTGAACAGTTTTTATGATGGTTTAAAATATTAGAGGTCAAGTGGTCTTCTGAAAGAGGGCAGCGTGAGGCACTTCACCACACGAACTGTGTACATTCTTAGCTAAGGAAGTTGGCTTTAAACAAAACAAAACAAACAAAGAGATCAAAACAAAGAGTGTGACAGTTTCTTTCGAGTTTACACTGAGAAGACGAAGGAACAAAAAAAAAAATTAAAAAAACCCCAACAAAAAAAAGCGAGGGGGTGTTGAGAAAGAGGAGAGGGTGGCCGGTGCCTGAAGTTTACACCGGCCGGCTCCCCCGCGCCTGGAGACCCCCGGAGGGCTGCGGGGGCCCGGGCGGGCGGCACCGCC
>NW_010522363.1:0-233 GCF_000687285.1 Phaethon lepturus
TATGATTTAAGGCATGTGCAGCAATGGTAGAAGTCTCTCCATAGCCCCGGAATTTCATACTACTCCTGCATATCTGTCCTGGTTTCAGCCAGGATAGAGCTGGTTTTCTTCACAGAAGCCAGTGTGAGGCTGTGTTTTGGACTTGGGATGAGAAACTGTTGATAATGTGCTGATGTTTTGGGTTGTTGCTGAGCAGTCAAGGACAGTCCAGCTTCTCATGCTGGCCTGCCAGC
>NW_010522364.1:0-233 GCF_000687285.1 Phaethon lepturus
CAGCCTCAGGGCCTCCGCAGGGTGCAGGTGGAAACGATCGGGGTGTGGACCCGGGAGCTGGTGGCGATTTTGGAAATGCTGGTGGTCGGACCCCTCGTTTGGAGCCCAGAAGAGGGAGCGATGCTCCGGGCGGAGCCGTGGAAGGGGGGGACCGGGGCACGGGCCTGCGGGAGGGTGAGAGCCGTCGGGAGCGGGGCGGCACCGGGTAGCACCCCTGCGGGGAAGGCGGGCGT
>NW_010522364.1:264-66779 GCF_000687285.1 Phaethon lepturus
TCCAGGCGTTACCGAGCAGGGCCGCAGCTCTGCTGTGAAACCGCGGGAAGGTCTGAAGGTCTCGAGATCGCCTCGCCGGGGAATTCCCTTCCGCCTGCCCGGCCGCCGCCATATGAAGGACTTCTAAGAGATGCTGCTGTGCTATCTATGTCTTTCACGGTGATAATCTGATCAGAGTAAGATGCCTCTCGCCGGGACAGATAAACCACCTTTCTTGTAAAAAGTAATCCCATTGTAAATTTGAATGGTCTCTGTTCAACAGAATAAGTTGTTTTTATCGTTTATTCTGTCGGTACAAAACACACCAGATTTGTTGCTAGAGATAAAGCTATAGCACAGCAGAATGTTTAACAAAGATATCAAAGGGTTTCTCACAAAGCAATGCTCAATATACACTTCACATTATTAATATCAAGGAAAGAAATAGATGGCCATTGTAGATCATCCATCTCCAGAGGGAAAAGGACTTTCCACAGCAGTTTTTTATGTAAAATATCATCCGGTGCCTAGAAAGTCCCAATTGGTTCTTTGAGCTGTATGTCACTAAGGATCCTAGAACAAAATTGTAAACCCTTAAATATGTGATTGCATTACGCACACAATGTCAACCTTAATATGTCACTGTTACCCATCTGGCTGGGTGTGTGGAGATCAGAAATCATTAAATAGTTTGTTGGTTGCTTTCCCTTCACTCTTTGCTTGCCCAGCTGTTTGGCAGCATTTGCTTGGGATACTCTGCAACAAATTATGTGAAAGAAGCAAAACCAAGTACTGCCTTAGCTTCCATAGCAGTGTGAAGCTCATTCTGTAGCTCAGCTAAATCTTCCTTTGAGGTCTTGGCCAGACAAACTGTTATTTAACTCACCTGCTTTTACTTTTTAATAAAAATGTTTTTAAAATGCATGAGGTGCATTGGAGGGGACGCAGTGTACAAGGACAGAAAGTGCACTGTCAGCCAAACAAGCAGCTAAATGCAATAAACAAGTAATGAGAGGAAGCAGAAGGCCCTGAAAGACGGGCCCATAAAGATGTGGGAATGCCCAAGAGAGCAGTCTTGTAGAAGAGCAAATGCTACAGCTTTGCTCCCAGACAGCCACCCAGCACAGAGGATGGGGAAGAGACAGCTACCACTGCTCGGGGCAGATGCAGTAAGACTCCAAATGCAAGCACAGCCATTTCCAGGGCTAGAAATATTAATGCTTTACATGGAAGTAGTCAGAGAGATGCTAATTGCAGGTCGCAAGGGCAAGAAGAATCGGTTCCTACTTGCAATTATGAGCTCTGTGTGACTGTCCAAGAGGAATTAGATAGTCTGCTGTTTCAGTTCACTAAAAATCTTACGGCATTGTTCAGTAATGACTGAAGACAGTTCAGGCAAATCTGGAATCATCCTCCCTTCTTATTTTCCCTTCCCCAAGATGAGAAGGGCAACACTCACCTTTCCTTAATGCCATGTGTCCAGCAAGTCAGAGATGCTACGTGATACTTCTAAACCTTTACAGAATGGGCAGTAAGTAACGTGTCCAGGCTGCTTGCTTGTTCATAAGAAGAATCAAAGTGAAGATGAGGATGAGGGGAGGGCCATGACTGTGACCTGCCCCAACTGATACATACAGAAGTACATGGGAAAAAATACCAACATCCATCTGTTGGAAAGTGACATCGTCATGAAACTGTTAAATTCGAGTTGATGCCATTATTCTCAAGCGTTTCATTGATTTGTTACATTGCCAAAAACATTATTAACTGCCCAGATCACTGTGTGCCCTTGGCTTCGCATTTCTCCACTTTAGATGGAGACTGGGGGAGATATTTTCAAATAGAAGAGCTGTAAATTTAAGAACTATTTGATTTTCAGGGGTGCTGAGATTTCTTAGCTGCTGGTGAAATCAATTGGAGGGGCATTTGCTCAGCACTGCTGAAAATTAGGGTGAGTTTGCTCATGTAGTGTATCAATATGAAAAGAGAAGCCTAGTTTACACAGCCAGGTTGAAGATTTTGACTGTGATTTTTATCTAAGCCCAAGTGCAAGATCCTTGTGGCACATGAAAAAATATCCTCATTGTGTTCTTCACAAATGTTTAAAGCAGCAATTCTGACTCAGCTTTTCTTTCTCAGTAGCACATGGTGCTCTCTGGAGATTAATGGGCCTGCTCTGTTACGTTAATACTTAGATGCTCATTAATAGAGTTGTCCCCTTTGGGGGGGGGGGGCAGGGCAGGAGGACTGATAGCTAAAATTTCTGACACTGACTGTGGAAAGCCCTTTAATATGTTCCTTAAGAGGGGAAAACCTATAAAAAGATTTCTTTTACTATGAAAATGCAAAAGGGCCTGTGGTGCATTAATTTTTCATCTGGAAAAGATAGAAACAGGTTGCAAGTTTAAATAATTTACTTAGAAGAAGTAATATTCTCTTTTTTATCTAAAACTCATTCATTTTTCAAATACAGATGTTCCTGAGGAACAGACTACTGCTGGCTTCTGAACAGTTTGTAGTGGGTGTGGTTTTACCAGTTTAGTGGAAACCCCAGGTGGTAAGCCAGCCCCTAATGCCAACTCATCCCACCACAGCAGGATTGGGTGAGCAGCGGGGTGAGGGAGAAGAAAGGCCTTATCTGTCAAGACTTCTGTAGCAAAATGCACAGGTGAAACCCAATAAACTACCCCTCAAAGCAGCCTAGATCCTTATGGTGATACCCTTCGAATTTATTGTCAAGCTGTCTGGAATTGATATTCCTGGACTCACATCTATAAGGATTTCTGGGACACTCTTTAGTAGTTATTAGGTGAATGGCAAGCTTTGCTCTGCTTTAGTTATGCTGATTTTTGGGGTTAAGCTGTGTATAAGGAAGAGGAACACCTCCCAAATCTTTTCTGGCTACATAATGCAGTATTGTTGAATCTGATAATTATGCTTAATACTATGCAGAGGCTTATGAATGCCACAGTGATAAATAGAGAACAAGAACAGAAAATGTTTGAAATGCACCAAAAACATTAAAAATACTTCACAACAGCAGAAAAATGGGAGACTCTCTATTCACAAGCAGTCCCATCTTTCAGAAATCTTCATCCAAGTATCAATGTTGGAAGCCTTTCTTTGCCAAGAACTCACTCCAGCTAGAGACTGAATCAGAAAACAAAATATCCTGCTGGTTTCAACACCTTTCCCAATAAGAAAGAGCTTTACAAGCATAACAATAAAGTGTATTTATTAAGGCATTGCGCTCATGCTAGGAAAAGCAGCTTTGGAAATGCCAGCACCTCGAGCCTCCCACCATGTTGGGAATGGCATTAGTGAAGAAGCTGGCAGAAGCTTAATCTTAATCTCCACTGAGTGGTTTTGGGGTGTAACGACTCACAAAGGACTTTCTACCATGCAAGGTCTACTAATAAGGAATTAGATCAGTGTCTCTCATCTCTCACTACAGAATGGCCTTTTAAAAAGAAAAGTGTAGAAAAAAGAATTGTTTTCAAAATTCCACATTACAAAACCATCTGACAGATGGCAGCTGACAGGGAATATGGCTGGTTTTGATCTAACTTACACATCTGAGGAGCAAAAAGCATTCTGCACTTGGGATGGATAGTTAAATCATGCTTATACTATTTGCTAATGATTAGTTTGTGAGAGCTGATTATATTAGATACTAGCTATTGTCCAACAGCTGTATGACCTCATGGAACAAGCCCATATCAATCTGATTTTACATTGCAAACATTACACTGCCAAACAGTGATGGCTATGAGTACAGTCCCTCTGCCAAAATTTCTTCACACAAAATACTCAGTGAATATCTCTGTCTGCGAGATCCATTTATAGAAGCTGTTACCTGCTCAGAAACAAAATTTAAATTTAGTGGGTAAATAACTTGTTGCAGATAGCTTGGGTGGATTGACAGTGGCAAGCTGGGCATACTGTCACTGTTCTCCTCTGTACCCACAAAAACAACTTGTAAAGGTGCATTCTGCAGATCAACATAAAGGACAAGCAGAACATCAAGCATTTTTTTTACGGAAAAAGTGAATGTGATGCTTTTGCCAGCTGCTTCCAGTAGACAACATGAAGCTGTGGGCAGGAAAAAGGAAGCTCTCATAGAACAAAGCTTTTCTAAAGGGAACGTCAAGCAAGTGTTCTCTAAAATTACCAAAAGAACAAGCACACATTTTGCAGGCAAATCTGCTGTCCGGCTGGATCTGTTTACCACCTGCCTTATCTCAGAGGCACAGCTGAAATAATAACAGGGATTTTGATGCTAGTCATTTACTTCAAATATGGCTCATTAAAACACAGGGTGACTTGGGAATGTGAAGTATTTGCTGTAAGACACAGTAATGTCAGTGTCAGGGACTGCTATAAGAATGCCCTCGTTGCTGGCCATAAGCTGGCCATAAGCTGGCCAACAACGAGGGCTGGGTGCTTGAAAGGAGTGGAATATGACTTGGTTTCCCTCTGAGGAAGGGGCTTGAGGAGGATATGGGAAAAAGGGGAATATGTATAAATCCGAGAAGCTGCAGATGGACAACCCTAGTCTACATCTGTATCAGTGTCACTGTCACATTAGGTGGTGGCCAAGATAAGATTTGCTCTTCCAGAGATTTTATAAGGAGATGAAGCTTCTAGGCAGGCTGAAGAGAGAACTGCTATGGGATGGGGTACAACATGGCACTTTTTTTATTAATGAAATATGATTAGCCTATTGCTTACTGTACTTCCTAACCTTGGTGATTTGAAACCTGTTTCATGCTGACCATGCCTGGCTATGATCCCAGTGCACAGGACCTTGCTGTGAAGGCAGTTGGCTACCCATCAGGGAAGATTAGTGACTCCCCCCCATCACCCTCACCCAGAAAAGGAAAATAACTTCTTTATCTGACCTCTGCAGAAAACCTGAAGACTCCAGCAGCCTTGGCAGCAAGATAAGTAGATACTGATCAGTAGGAATCTTGCCACTGGTATCTCTGGACCACTCCTGCCAGCCCTCAGAGCACAGTTAGCTTTTGCACCCTCCAAGGAACACTCATACTTTTCTACCAGCTCCTGAATCATCTTTTTGTTGTCACAAATATAAGAGAGTAAATGGGTATTCACTGAAGCTGGGGACTTTTAACCAAGACTTTTCTATTAACATTCATTCTGAATCCTTATCCACAAAGGTGAAAGGTTGAGCTTATATTGTTTGTTGCTTCACATTATGTAAACCAAATTATTCTTCATGGAAGGGAAGTACTGACACAGAGGTATCAATCAAAATCCTAGTCTCTAACCCACAACTGTGTTAGCATGTTGGAACCAGAAGAAGTCGTCAAAAGAATTAATGTGCCTTTATCCTGCATTATACAGTAATAATTAAGAAGTTTGGAATCTGTATCTGACTTGCTTTTCTCCCTTTTGTCTTTCTGAAGCAGGGCAGCAGAACATAGACACAGCAGGTTATTCAAATCCAGTATTTAAGACAACAGAAAACTGATTATAATACTATGCTCTACCAGGTCTCCAGAGATCTTATAACAGTTCATAATTGCTAATTCAGCTATTATTTTAATTTTCAAATATGAGGAAACTGAGACAGAGTGAAAGGCTATGACTCATGGATTGTTGCTTCAGGAAGACATCTGCATCAGAGCAGAATGGTTCATGACAGCTCGGTCCCCATTCTCACTCAACACCAGAACAGTGTGCCTGCTTAGCTTAATGGTGTTGGTCACACTTCGACAGTTGCCACCACAAGATGAATCAGAGGAAGATATAAAATCTTGCTGCATGTACCTTATGTTATTAGCTGTACAGCAGCCAAGCCTTAAGAAGCAAGAGAAAGGTGCCTTCTTCCTACAGCTTGCTTCATGTTACCTTATGTTACCCTCCTGGAAGATAACTGTGAGAGTCCTTTGGATGGAGAAGCTAGAACTTGGCTACGCAGGTTTCTAGACAAGTGCTGTAACTATTTTTCTTTAAATTAGAGGCAACATCACAACCACAATATTTTAATGAATTTATGACGGCAGTGCTCAATGTTGAACCCAGAGCCGTTTCTATGAGTTAGGTATCTATCCTTGGTGCCTTCTAGATGAGGCCTTAAACCTATTGTGTCTGGTTCCTGTTTCATCGCTCCAGGCATTACAATTCTGGATATACTTTAATGGGTAAAATGAAGTCTTCCAGTGACTTTTTGTGTCCCCAGGACTGGACAGGCAGTGGAAAAGGAGGCTGGTTTTGATTTTGTTTTCTGCAACTGTAATCTTGGACTGAAGTACCTGAGGTTGGACACCAAAAAGCCTTCTTTTGCACTAGCCCACGACTTCTCTGAGTCCAAGGGAGGAAATAAAATTGTACTTTACATTCAAACTCTATGAAAACAGGGCAATTAGTCCTTTATTAGCAAAAAAATCCTGTGCCTCTAACTTCAGCTTCTGTGTTTTTATAAGGACATCTAATGCTTGAAATACATAATACTTTGGATTGTTTGCTTTGTCTGAGAGTGACTTGTTTTAACTTGTCACCCACTAAAATCTTCTTCGGGTCTTTTCTCTAAGGTAGCTCAAAGGCCTGGAAAAATTAAGTAATTCTGAGGGCGGGGTGCTGGTGTTCAGTCTTACTTCACCCATTAGGGAATCAGGATGATCTATTAGTGCTGTTGCATTGAAAATGCAGCTCACCTTTGCAGTCCTTAGCATGACAAAGCAGCTGATTTTAGTGGTTGGTTACATAGGCATTTTAATGGATTTTTCCTTCCTCCCTCATTAGCCAAGAAGGTGAATGTTTCAGATTACAACTGTCCCCTGCAGTTTTGCCTGTTCTCCCAGGGAGGTGAATATATCCAGAAGGCAAATGAAACCTGCTTTGGTTCTCTCTAAATATTTGAGGATTTCCTTCAAGGATTTTTCATTTAGCTCCCTCTCCTGTATATACATTTCAGTAGATCTAATCAGCGCATCCTATTTTTCCACTGAAAATACTGATAGTCATGAATTTACCATGACAGTGTAGAAGACAAGCATTTTTACATGCTCAGCTCCAGACACCTTTGCAATCCATCTTCTTCTCCTGCGTCCCCAGTTCATAGTCACCCCAGCCTGCAGAACTGTAATTTGCAGAAATTAAGCCCACACACATTACTATACAATCACCTCCCTGTTTTCTGGCATTGGATTATTCAAATTGTGGTTTATTTCTAGCATGGCTGCAGAGGTAGTTGGCTCTGATACACTTTATATTATAGCTTAGGTGCAGTGGTGGAGAACATGGACATATCACTTACAGGCTTGGAAATCACAGAGCTGTTCTCTCTTGCATGGAAGCCTCAACTATAAACCTTGGCAGATCCAAAGCATCTCAGCACCTGGACCACACTGGCAGGACCAGGTGGGCTGTCAGAAATAGTGTGCCAGGACAACTTCCAGAGCCACAAGGAGCAAGAGGGAGTACATCTGTGCACAGCAGCTCTGCGCAAGCTGGATCTGTTTCTCTTTGCCATGCAGAGCCACTGCCTCCGCACCTGCAGCTCCATGCTGCTGGTTCCAGGGCTTGTTTGTTCAACCCATGATGTAGCTGCAGACCTAAATCTGGAATAGCACTGTGCTGGATTAATGAATCCTCTCTCTGGAAGACAGGAATGCTAGTGTGACTCTGCAAGAGCCAACCTAGCTCTGATATGGACAGATAATAAGCTCGACTGAACTCAGACCCGCACTGGACACAGACATTGGGTATAGTATATTGTGCTCTCAGGGGCACTCAGTAGTACTTGTACAGGTTTCTCATCTCACAAGTTGCTCCATTACTTTTGATAATGGAGATTTTCCTATAGGATCTCTCTCCCATCTCTTATCTGATAGTATTTATATATATGCGAAGAAGAACAAATATGGCAGCCGAGATCTGCAAATTTGCCAAACAGCGCAACTGCAGCAGCGCAGCATGCATATTTCCATTTAGTTGAATGCATTTTGCAAGAGATCCTAAAGATGAAAAACTGTCCAGATATGTCTTTATCAAACACAGCTTCATTTTTGGCTCGTTTGCTGCCTCTGATGCTTTACTTCTTTACACAGAGATAAGATAGACAGATTCAACCTGGAATAGCGCCTGCCTCACATTTCCAAGAGGCTAGGGAATGATCAGGCAGAGTGCCAAGACTGAGGATGCTACTGGAGAGGCCACCTGACACAGAGCAAAAGGGACTGGTTTCTCTAGCAGGGGTGCTAAATTAATTAACTATAGTTTGTAATACATTTGATATGTTTTGGGCCTTTCATGTTCAGGAAGAACAACACTTTGGAGGGAGATAACATTAAATGATATTTTGAACTAGCTGATTATGATTACTATTTCTCCCCTTCTAGCTCTGCTTCCAAGTCCCTGGCTGTCCTTTTTGCCCCATTTGTGTGTGTGATTTCTAGTAGAAAGCATATTTGCATGCACATTTCATTTCATTTCAGTTTCTCCAAAACTAAGCTTTGGGAATTTTGGCTTCCTGTATCTGCTTTTTGCAGCAGCTTCTCAGTTTTCTCTTTGTTTTGGCTGAGATACAAAAGCTGACATCTGAGCAACTTTGCTTATTGAGGTTCCACTTTTTGAAAGAACCAGAAAATAATTCAGTTTTCTTCAGGGAAATTATATTGGCTGTTTTTGCTTTTAATGTCTCTTCCATCTCTTTCTTAAGGATCTGTACTACCCTTTCTATTTATTCTTGTTCTCCACATTTCTTTTTTGCTCCTATTCTTCCTCACTTTCCCTCATCTAACCTTTCATTTCTTCTTTCTTTCTTTCCAGTTTCTGTAAACATTCCTGTTCTCCTCAGCCCTGCAGGGTTTTTCACTTAGCCATGCTTTGCATGAAAAGCCTTCCACCTTTAAAATGCCTCCCATCTTTAGAGTAAAAAAGTACACCTTGGTGTCAGACATAATATTTGAATATAGCATGGGATTTTGAGTGTTATGCTTCACTTTGACTATTCCTCTGCGCTGCCTCCTCTTTCTGTATATCATTCTCCGGTATTGTCCTAACTTCCTGGGCAAGCCACGAAGAGGACACAGTCATGTTTATTCAGAAGTCCCACTTGAGAGGTGAATTCAACTTCATGGTTTGCTGAGGCTTATAGGAAGTTTTGAGGTGATTATTAGCCAATAAATAATTATAGGAAAATGAGTAATCTCCCTAGCAAAATCTATCCTGCCAGTAGCAGGCTGAGGGGCTGAGAAACCTATGTGAATGCAGAAGTATGTACCCAGATTCACCAAACAGGGCATTTCAGGGGTGGGTGTTTAAAATTAAAACTATATTTTGGCAAATAAAATTTACATCAAGAAAATGTAAGCCTGTAACTTTCCATCTGCAGTCAAATTACAGTCATACAAAATCCTCTTACCTGCCTACAGGAACCAGTCTGGTAGTCAGAAATGCAAGTTCCTTTTGAGTTTCATTCCTGAATCTATCATCAGATGAGGCATAGCTTTACCACTTTTGAGCTTGTATCCTACAGTGAACTTAAACTGTCCTACAGCTGTGGATTGTAAATCCCTGACCTGACATTGTAGTCAGGGATACTCGTTTCCGTGCTACAACCATTAGAGAGTGCTTTCTCTTGATCAGAGTCCAGAACATTAATTCCTACAGATCTCAGGCTAGCCGGTGGGTTAATTGGCCTCTTCTCTTTCTGTCATCAAAAGAGTACAGCATGAATAGAAAGAGGCCATGAACATGGAGAACACTGCAATTATTTCAAGTTCATATTTTTACCAGCTGTTAATCGTGCCAGCAGTTTCCTCCCACTCTGCTTCATGTGCTGAGCCTCCTCATTTCCTTTAATCATGAATTAGTGCACTTGTCAAGCAAAAAGATTCACACAAAGTCCAAGGCTCTTCTGAATTTAGTGATTGTCGGCCCTGACAGCCTTTCAGCCGAGTTTACTGGGTACATTTTAGCAACTCCACTCAAGGAAAAACAGTTTGTCACCAAGCTGAGATACCATATTGATCCTTGCTGGTTATATTGTGGGATAGCCACTTTCTCGACACATACTAGTGCCAAGGGGACACTTTATGCATGCCATAAAATGATTGCCCAAAAGAGCAGTAGCCAGGACCAGGAAGGAGGAGACAAAAACACGCAGAGCTTAGAATGTACTCATTTAAGATACCCTGTTTCACTTGTTGGTTTCTCCTCCCTCTCTCAGCAGTTTTTTCCCTTAACATAGGTGTTCCTTCCCACCTGCGTAAACTGTAAATCTGACGTCCCAGACTGAATTTAGTTGTGCTGTTTAGTGGAAGCACACCAGGCTGAGCATCAGTATAAACACACAGACTTCTGTAAATGTCTTGATTTTTTTTCCTTAGTGAAACCGTAAGTCTTGCTTGGTAATCTAAATCCTGCTAAAGGGAAATTGAGACAAAACAGTAATTGAAACACAGAGATACAATAGTGAAATATGAAAGACAGCTGTTACAATCTCTTTTGCCTCTAGGTATGAATGGAACAAAAACCACAGCACCTCAAGTTAAGTTTCTTATGTTGTCATATATTTGCAGCAAATCTGTAGTAAAGGCCATCCCAGGATGGAATATACTGGCTGCTTTCTCTAGATTTAAAACTGCAATGAAAACAGGATACTATGTTTTCTACTGAGAGACCACTGTTACGTGGTTTCCATTTTCATGTAACAGACAATAGGGCAAGTCCCTTCAAATCCATAATCCAGTCTCTGGTATATAAAAATTAACTTCTTTTTCATTTGCTTACACAGACTTAAGTGCTTTTCCACAGCCCTGTCTATTGTTGTGCTACCTTACTTATTATTTTGTGTTTGAAATTAGATTTCAAGTTCCTTCAGACAGAAATCCCATAACGTATTTTGCACTGTAGAGGTGTTTAGAAGATGTTGAGGTGACTTAAAAATATATATAAAAAAAGAAAACATAACATGGCAATGATTCTGAATTTCACAGGCCTTCATTAATGCACATCTCTACCAGTTTTTACTTCTCATACAAAGGATCCTGGCTTAGGCTTGGAATGAAAGATTGCAGGTGGGCCAACCGTGAGCAAAGACTATAAGCATAATGTTTTTACAATATTTTAGTTATACGGATCTGCTAGTAGGCTGTCACACATACAGGTAAAGACAAATTCCACCCAGCTAACTGATCAGAAGAATGTTTTCACCACAAACATGACTTAAGAACTGAAGTTTTATAGTGTTTCTTGAGTATTTAAAAATCCCTTTTTCTTGTGAAAATACCATCTCTTTGGAAAAGAGGTTGCCTTCAAGCCACGCATGTCCCACTGTTTCTGTCTTTCTCAGACACCTAATTTTGCCATTGCTGGGACACAGATATTCCCTTCTGATTTTACATGGGGTTTTATTCCAAGCATTTTCTGTAATTCTATGTTATAGAAACTAACGTTGATTCAGCCATGGAGTTTAATGTTACACTCTTAACTCACTATGCCTGTCTAATCTAGTTAAGCACAGGCAGCACTCATTTCTACGGTATCTGAGTGCCTAGACAGAAAATTCCACAACAGTTTTCATTAAAAGTAAATAGAGTAGTAACCAGACGATTGTGTAGTTATGAGATGAAAAGTCTCTCTCAATGTGCCTAGAATCCATACTGTCCGTGCCACTTTTTTGATTGCTTTTGCCAGAGTTCATTTTCCAGGTGACACAGGACAGCAAGAAGCAGAAGGAATTTCTGAGAAATCACTGCATTCTCGGTCTCTGGGCAGTGACAACAGCAGCACAAACTGACCTTATCTATCACTGATGAATGCTCCCTATAAATACAAACAATGCAGGAAAGCAGCTGATACTGCAACTTCTTTGGTAAAACTCTGTGATTTAGTGTGTAATACAGTGGCGCTTACCGTGTAACTTTAATACAGAACTCCAGGATTTACAGCAGTTCACACCATGCGAGAACATTGCCAAACGCTGTGATTTGTGCGAGGCAGAACTGGCAGAGTAGAAACCGTGGGTAAATATAATACATGGTCTTTGCTTGTTTCAGCTACTTTGTTAGAGCTTTCATATGTATTTGCCAGTTACCCGAGAGACTTGGGGGGCTGGACCGAAGAAAGCTCTTCTGTGTGTGTGCACCTGCATTTTTCATACGTACATGTACATATATTCATACATCTGTAGCCTTAGTTATCTAGAAAAGTGGGTAAAGAGTTAGACAGGCTTATACAGTAGTAGCTGTACAATCAATATCTATAACCAGATGGTAATTCTCAGAAAAAAACTCTGAAGGGTTTTTTTAAATTGTTTTATTACTCTACTAGTCTGACTTTTGTTATCTTAATGCTACTGTATGTCTGATGCTTTAGAGGCATGAAGTACTAACAGAATATAGGCAATAATTATAAATACTGCATATGCCACAGATCTTAGACTACACCTTTTCCTTATTTACAGCCTTCGGGTGCCCACCATCTGCCTGATTTTGGCTAACAGGAGGAGGGAGAAAGGAAGAAGAGTGGGTTTGGGGGTTGAGGGGCAGAACATGGCAGTTGTTTATGTATTTTTTGTTTTGAAACTACATGGAAGATAATCCAAAGGCAGTTAAGGTAATAAATTTCTCACACTAATGTTGTTTGTTACCATTAACTCATCTTTGCTGATGATACGCATACACTGTACCTCTCAAAATCCTGGTGACATCTTTCGCAGTGTTGCTTTCCAACATTTGATGCCACTGTAGTAAGACATTATATGAAACTCCCTTATTACTGCAGCTAAGAATAGAAAAATCTAATACCTGTCTGAATTATAAACATTTAATGCAATAAATCATACTATACTGTGCTATGACATGTCTGCTAGAAACTGAAAAAAGCATCTACTTTGTTTTTTGTTTGTTTTTTAAGTGGTGGTCTGAATTGGATCTTCTTCAGCACGGGAAACCATTGCATAGGAGCAGTGTGCTGCTCCTATCCTGAAAAGTCCCACCTAGTTTGCATTTCTTTGGACTCTGTTTTTGAATTTGTTGTCAGCAGGACCTGCTGGCTTCACTGGCTCCCGTTGCCCCCTGCATGATGAGCCTTAAGCAGGCCAATGCACTTGTTCCCCCCCACTCGAATCACGACATCGCTAGGATGGACATTCCCCCAGTACGATGCTGTGAAAAAGCATGGTCTTTAGGAAAGATATGTGAGACAGCAGGACAAGTGCTTTATTATGAACAACATGTTTTAGATTTTTTTTTTCTTCCTTTTATCAAAAAACTTCTGAGCCCTCGGATTTGGTTTGGCAGTATCATTAAGAAACTCTCATATTTTGATGTTGCATGGGTGGAACTATGATGCAGTACTACAACAGCTCAGCAAAGATCCTTGAGCATGTAGCATGTTGTAAATTTGCTGTTATGGAAGAAAACACTTCTGGTCACTTTAGAGTCTCTTTACTGTGATTCTCCAAGTTTTGCAGTGGAAATCAAGGCACAGTCAGCTGCAGGTGGTAGGAAGTCAAGGCTGCCTGCTTGCGATAGCTCCCCTCTCTGAACGCTCCTGTTCAATATATGATGCCTTCTGTTCACCCTTTGGTGTTTCCACAGCTTTCAGTGTTCAGATATTCAACTTTAAAAGCCTCCCCCAATTTAACAGAGAGCCCCTGATACATCTCTAACTGGGGAGGATAATTAGATGAACCAGGCACACAACAGCATTCTGCTAAGGATAGTCTCTGTGGCAAACCTTTGAAAAGCAAAAGATAAACTCCCACTGGAATACTCAAAGAAGCAGTAACCATATGGGGATTGTGATGTTGAATATATCAGAGAAATCAAGAAAAATATATCTCAGGATAAGTCAACATATGGCAGGCATCAGCAAGGTTTAGACATTCTCAGCTTGGGCTGTGTGTTTCTTACACAGGTCACAGAAAAAATGCTAATGCTGGGGAAAAAAAAATATGAAAGATCAAAGTCTGCTCATGAGTTAAAAGCAGCTCAACATGTGGGCACAGCAAGTAATCCAGGGAGCAAAATGAGTAGTGTAATATATTGCAAGCTGACACTTCTAACACCTGATTGCAGCCACAGGGGTACAGCCACCACAGTTCCCCCAGCCTGGTCTTCTGCCCACCAGGATTTGCATCATAAAGAAAATGGTAATCAGACCTCATATTGCAGGACAGTCATCACATGAAGGGATAATTAGAACTTCTCTTTGCCCAAATCTTACACCATGCTGATCACCATGGTTCTGAAAATGCACTTTAAACAAAAATTAAGCTTTTATTTCTAAGAGATGAGGGGAGGGGGGGGCAGGAATTCCTTCCCAGCTCTTTATCTTCTTCTGTCCAGGACCACTCAACAGGTCGGGTGTGTTTTAGAGAATGCTTCCCTTCAACTGAAGCATCGGACACCAGTCCCTGCCAGGAACAATATAACAGATTTGACAGAGCAACAGACGGGTGACAACATCTATGCTAGGAATTGTTTCCTCTCTTTCTGGAGGCAGCTTGTACATTCACAAACTGGTCAAATTTGTTTCGTAATGTACCAGTCTATCATTCAGTGAAAGTGAGTTAGCAATTTCCAAGGTAATTCCCCTATTTCCCTGCCGAGAGCTCTGACAGGAGCCCCTGGGGAAATAACCATTAAGCAAACATCTGTGTACTTCCTATCTGTCAGCAGCTCAACAGCTTCAGAAGTGGGGGCTGACATGAAGGACCTGCCAGCTTTAATAGAGCCCAAATTCTGAGGCAGCTGAGATTAGCAGAAACTCTGACTCAACAGTGATAAAGACTCAGAGATGTACTGAACTGCACTAAGTAGCAAATTGCTATTTTCCTAAATGTATTATGTTCACCTTGATACGATGCACGTCAATTTTTACAATAAAAATCTCCCTTGAGAATTTGCTGCAGGATTAGTATTGTCATCTGTCTAGTGTCATCTGTCTGGTGATGATTCATCGTATTGTCATCTTGTCAAAATGATTAAGTGAGCTGAAAAGCTAAAATTTTAGCACTCTCATGATAAATAAAATGCATAAAGGGTTCTTTTTCTTTGTCAGCATCTCCTGTGTTTTAGTAATTTAGCTCTGAAGGAGGAGGGAAAAGAAAAAAAAACAGGGTGGGGAGAAAAACAGATAAGGAAAACCATTGATCTTGAGAAAAATAAGATTGTGATCTGCCTATCAAAATGAAGATTAAAATCACTAAAAAAACAACGGGCAATTTTACTTTCACTTAAGAAAGAAAATGATAAAGCAACTTGCTACTTCACATTCTCAGAAGTAAAATCTACACAACTGTTACCTAACAGTTTCTACAATATTTTCAGAGGAACAGAGTATGTTAGTATCTTCCTTGATATAAAATGGACTAGCCAACGCTTCCAGACTACACCTGAAATACACCTTTGCATAGCACCTAGCAAAGAATATCATCTCCAGTTAGACCACTAGTGAAATGGAGATCTTAAGTCACCCTTAACATTTATTAAAAACAGTGAGGTGTTGCAAGTGACATTTGCAATGGAGGCTGTACTGTAGTTATCTTGATACAAACTTGTAATCAAGTTGAAAACATTTGATATTTTGGATTTAGATATTACACAAGCATCTTAGTTGAACAAAAGTCAACCATTAAATTTGATGTAGGACTGCTACAGGCAACCATGGGGCATTCTCTGTGGCATCTTAGATTTATGTGCCTAATGCTATGTATCGCCCATGACAGCATGGTTGGTTTGGCCTGCCCACTACTGCCATCAGTGGAGAGAATGAGAGATCATATTCAGTCAACATAATATAGATATCTATCAACTTCAGTGTTCAGCCTACTTCCCACCGACTACACAGTGAGACAGGGTTTGGCACTCTTGGAAAGCAGATGATCTAAACCATTTTGTGGTCTCCTAATCTTAGAAACTGTTACAGATACCAACCTTACTTGTAGGTCAGTTGGTTGATGTGGCCCTGAATATTCGTGTTTCATCAGCTCCTTTCTGTCTCATCTCCTTAACACAGTTAAAAAACCTTGCAACCATTGCAAGAGCATCTCCTTGACTATGGATCCTGACAGCTAAAGTTAAGTGCCAGGCCCTTTCACGAGCTCCTTCGTGATCCTTTTCGTGAGTCTGGCCAAAGGACCATTTTCTGAAGATGAGAAATTATCCTTTTTCCCCTTTACTTATCCAGCTGAGAGAGTATCTGAAACCTGTAATAGTTAAGGTTAGAAATCATTGCATTTAAGTTATTGGGGCCGTCACTTCCCTAAACAGCTAGCACTGTGAGCTGTTCAGAGTTAATGCTTGGAAAACAAGAAAGAAAATGCCCTGGATTATTTGTAAACTTGCAGCTCGTGTTTCTAAGGTCGGCAGTATTGACAAGGACACGAAGGGAATAACAGCATCCTCTTTAAACAGGCGTTTTGATCACCCTAGTCATGTACTGGAACCCGCAAATACTATCCCATCAGCCAAACAGATTATGTGCAACTGTGAGAGACAGCAGAAGCTCTTAAACACACCATCAGTCAAACCTGAGTCTTGCAAATGCCAAAAGCTTACAGGATTTCTTGCTGTAAGTCATGGGTCCTAGTCTAGTTTGAAACAAAGAGAAAGGTCAGTTTAATGGGGAATTCAGATCTCATAAAGCTTGCAGGATAATTTGTGTATGCTTACACTATTGCTCCCAATTCCAGAGAGGTGGAGAGAATACTGGAGCTTGCTGGCTGTTCTAATCATGGGCTAATCCTAAACCACAACTGTGCCACAACTTTCCTCAGTTAGTTTTTTTAAGACTTTGAAATTGCCAACCCTGTATTCAGTGTTCTCTGCCCAAATACTTCTACAGGTCTGTAGTCGGGAACGATGCTTTTGACAAGGGAGCTACCTGTATTTCCTTCCATTTAAATAAACCTTTTCACCAGTTCTACATGAGAACATGTGTAAAGAATATGTTTGTGTAGTAATGACATGTTTTATTTCCGTTCCAGTAGATTGAACTTGAGTCAGAGAACAGAACTGTCACCAGTAAAAAGCCCTCCACGCTGGAGTTACAACAGCACAAAGAGGATGAAAGCTGCCAGGAGCAGGGCAAGAAAGCAGTACCATTAAACCTATAGGAAGGAGTTAAGTGTATATATCAACTGGAAAGCTGTTAACTGGGAATATTTGTATACCCCTACTGTTATCTCCTGTGTTTTTTCTGAAAAACACATTTCTTCTAACAGCCTCAACTGCAAAGGCAGTGCTTTTTTATCCTCCTAGTAGGTTTTAACCTAGACAATACTATGACAGCATCAAAAGCATAGGCAATTCCTTTTGTCATTCCATTCACTTCCACAGGTAGCTGTTTCCATCTGATATTATCATTAATAACCTGAGAAATCAAAATGTAACTATAATATAAGCTTATATATTGGCAGCAAACTTCTACTGATGCTACACAGCTTAGAACATGGCTAAAGAGCATCATGTCATATTTTCCATTTATATTAATAAAACCCTGTTTATCTGTTTATTAATAGTGAAACTATTAGATTAAAAATACATCTGTAAAAGAAAGTGTCACCTGCATTATGTGATGCTTGAAGTCTGAACAGTGCAAGTAGCAATAAAACCACACTATGTCAGCACCTTAGCAAAAATATCTTTTCACCCAGCAGTTGATAAGAATGTGATAATGTCATGTCTGAATTAAAACAACAAGGATATTTATGTAGTGATCTAGCACAGAGTACGCAGCATAAAGAACACACCTGTCAGAAATACACCTATTTGTAGCACATTCTCATTTCTTAAAATACACATTGTACATGTTCATTTCATTACTGTCAGAAAGCAAGACCTTTTGAGATCTTTGTAGTGGCATCACTTTAATACATTGCAATGATGGATTGATAGTAAATTGTCTTGTTAAACAGAATGGACTTGTAGAACTGCAGCAGGGAGCCTCAGGTGTGCCTTAAGCAAATTTCTAGTACTCTTACCATGCCCCTCACTGGTATATTCAAGTACACTTGTGATTGACCTCTTCATATGTTGTGCCTAATGAAACCATGAAATCAGTCTGCAAAATGGCTATTTATCAAAAATAAATACATCTGAATAAAGTTCAGACTTGGTCTGATGTAGTCTCCAAGATGAGCGATTAGGAGTAGTTGTTGCTAGAATCACTTTTACTTTCATATGGTTTTCAAACAGCAGTCCTGGAATCTGCAACAAAGCTTACTCCCCAAGAATAACAACAGTCCACATTTTCAAAGCTCACAAATCCTCTGAATCAAATTAGCAAAGCATGTGCATGAACACAGCTGATTTGCTTGTATCCATTTGCATACACCAGGTATGCAGAAATACATGCAAGTATGCATGACCTACAGGCAGAGAAGTCTTTATATTAAATAAGCACAGCTGTGTCTCAACCTGTGTTGTTGCCCCGCACATGAGCTCCAGGCAGTAGGTCACACAATTTGAGAATAACCGAGGCACAAGGCAGTAGCTAAGGGTAGACAGGGGAGTGGATGCATGGGATAGCAGTTGCCTCTCCATGGGCATGACCAAACCCCTTGGCCATTCCATAGCTGTGCTTCTCCGGCTGGGGGCAGGTTGATTACCTGCACACAGCACACGCAGTCCCCAAGCAGCAGCTCCTGTCTTCTAAAAGCCACACCACAAGCGATAGTGAAGGACTATGAACGAAACTGGGGACAGACGAGCAAGCCTCAGCATATGCTATGACACAACAGAGCTGAACATGTAAAGCCTATTCCACAGTGCAGGGAAGCATGGGTCTTCTCCGTTTCCTCCTTGATAAACACACAGTGGGAACACTCAGGATGGCTTTTGTAGAGGAAATAATTACCTCACAAATACATTCGGTGCCTTTGAGGAGTCAATGAGCACAAGGACAGCAGTGATCTAGTTGGCACGTTATATTTAGGTTTCCTAAAAGCTTTTGATTAGGTTCTTCACGGAATAAGCCTATTCCACAGTGCAGGGAAGCATGGGTCTTCTCCATTTCCTCCTTGATAAACACACAGTGGATGTGTGGAACACTCAGGATGGCTTTTGTAGAGGAAATAATTACCTCACAAATACATTCGGTGCCTTTGAGGAGTCAATGAGCACAAGGACAGCAGTGATCTAGTTGGCACGTTATATTTAGGTTTCCTAAAAGCTTTTGATTAGGTTCTTCACGGAATCTCACTCTGCTATGGGCTAGCATCACAGACCGGATACCACAGCAGGGAGACTGTATTGCTCACCAAAGGCTCCAAGGAACTGAGCTGTCACAGGACATAGAATGTCTTCTCATAAAGAAATAACTCTTCAAAAGGTAAGAAACCAAATATACCTTTTATATTCTAATAACACCTCCTCTTGTCGATGGTGATATTTCAGTGCTAAGCAATACCAGTCTCCTGCATATACATGATATGAATCTTAACATTCAAAAAACACAGGGAGTGTTTGATCAAAGAGAGCTACAAAGTGAGCATTTCCACAACATTGGTAACAGGCCCACGTCCTCTCTGCAAGCCAGAAGGGAACCTGTGCAGCAGTCAAGACAGTTTGTTGCTGAGGGGAGCGGAGATTTGCGAATATTTCAGTTTCTCCCTGAGTCACATAGTCTTCAAGAAAAAAGCCTGACAATTCAAACATCAACCTTCCAACGTAGCCTCTTAAAAACAAGACAACAAAGAAGAGTTGTTGCTAAATGAGACTAAAGTTGGCACTGCGTAGACTAGACACATGCAACTTCCCAATGAGTCAGCTGTGTTAAGGGATATTTTTGTGATGCATCTACTCTTACTAAATGGGGTATGCTTTTTTCTATTGGTTCTTCTGACACTTTCAAGACAAAACCCACACACTTTTCTAGCTATAGAAGGTCAGCATATTATTGGGGGAGAAAAAGGGCAAGAGAATAGCGAAGCACAGAAATAGAGACTCAAATAAGATCTTAACTTTTTTTTTTTCCTTGAGCTATATGGCAACCATTGCCTACCTTCCAGCAGATTTCATTTGCTTACTACAGCCTACAAGGATATTTAAGCAGCAGTTAATATAGAGGGTAAATTACAAAATGAGTAAGTAACAAAAACATCCTGTTCATGTGCATTTTGCTCCATATTGTGAAGATAAAATGATTGTGATTTGATATGTATCTGGTCTTGCCAACTCAAACAATGTGTCATGGTGTTTTAAGCTTTTTTAATTTAATTTTTTTTAATTGCCACTGCTCATTAACAAGTGAGACCATCACTTAGAATTAAAAACAGATTTGAAATAAATCCCAGACTGTAGCATCCAAACTGACTCTGCACTCTGCTGTTAGGAAAGGTAGCTGTATTTTCACTTCAGTCTGCACTCTCTTTGCAATCCCTATCTGTTGATGATTTTACAAGCCTAAGCAAACTTCCAGCTCTTCAAGGAGTCAGTCAATAGGTCCAGGAAAACTAGAAAACTGCCGTCAGGGACAAGGGAGCAGAGCAGAGCTAGCAGATCTTTAAGGTTGCTTTCCATAGAGCGCAAGAGCTCTCAATCCCCAGGTGTAAGATCGGGAAAGGAAGGCTGAATCAAGACCTGCTGGGCAAACTAAAGGGCAAAAAGGAAATGCACAGGCAGCGGAAGCAGGGACAGGTATCCTGGGAAGAGTATGGGGATGCTGCCTGGCTGTGTAGGGCTGGGGTCAAGAAAGCCAAGGCATCACTGGAGCTGAACTTTGCAAGGGATGCAAAGAAAAAAAAGAAGGGCTTCTACAGGTATGTCAGCCAGAAAAGGAAGGTCAAAGAAAACATACCCTCCTTGATGAGCAAGACTGGCAAACTGGTAACAACAGAGGAGGAGAAGGCTGGCATTCTCAACAACTTTTTTACCTCAGTCTTCACTGGCAGTTTCTCTTCCCACACCTCTTGAGCAGATGGACTGCACGATGGGGACTGGAGGAGCAAAGTCCTTTCCACTGTAAGAGAAGATCAGGTTCAAGAGCACCTGAGGAACCTAGAGGCCTTCTATGATGGAGTGACTGCATCAGTGGACAAGGGAAGAGCTACCAATGTCATCTCTCTGGACATCTGTAAAGCCTTTGACATGGTCCCCCACAACATCCTTCTCTCTAAATGGGAGAGATATGGCTTTGAGGGGTGGACTGTTTGGTGGATGAGGAATTGGTTGTATGGACCACTACCCTCTGGATGCAACAACAGCTCAATGTCCAGATGGAGATTGGTGAACGAGTGGTGTCCCTCAGGGGACCAGTACTGTTTAATGTCTTCATCAATGACAAAGACAGTGGGAATGAGTGCAACCTCAGCAAGTTTGCAGGTGACGCCAAGCTGAGTGGTGCAGTTGACACACCTGAGGGACCTGGACAAGCTTGAGGAATGAGCCTGTGTGAACCTCATGAGGTTCAACAAGGCCAAGTGCAGGGCTGGGGTAAGACCCAGTATCAATACAGGCTGGTGCATGAAGGGATGGAGAGCTGCCCTGCCGAGAGGGACTTGGGGGTACTGGTGGCTGAAAAGCTGGACATGAGCCGGTGATGTGCACTCACAGCGCAGAAAACCAACTGTATCCTGGGCTGCATCAAAAGCAGCGTGGCCAGCAGGTCAAGGGAGGTGATTCTGCCCCTCTACTCCACTCTGGTGAAACCTGACCTTAGCTCTGGAGCCCTCAGCATAGGAAAGACATGGACCTTGGAACAGGTCCAGAGGAGGGCCACAAAAATTATCAGAGGGATGGAACACCTCTCCTATGAGGACAGGCTGAGAGAGTTGGGGTTGTTCAGCCTGGAGAAGAGAAGGCTCTGGGGAGACCTTATTGCAGCCTTCCAGTACTTAAAGGGGGCTTATAAGAAAGTTGGGGACAGACCTTTTAGCAGGGCCTGTTGCGATAGGACAAGAGGTAATGGTTTTAAACTAAAAGAGGGTAGATTCAGACTCGATATAAGGAAGAAATTTTCACAGGCTTTCCGCACTGAGCGTGGTGAAACCCTGGCACAGGTTGCCCAGAGAGGTGGTAGATGCCCCATCCCTGGAAACACTGAAGGTCAGGTTTGATGGGGCAACCTCTGAGAGCAATGTGATCGAGTTGAAGATGTCCCGTGCATTGCAGGGGGATTGGACTAGATGACCTTTGGGGGTCCCTTCCAACCCAAACTATTCTATGATTTTATAAGCACAAAGATAAACTGGACCCTTACCAGGGCAAGGAGAAAGAATCTTTTTTGGATGGGGCAACCTCTGAGAGCAATGTGATCTAGTTGAAGATGTCCCGGTGCATTGCAGGGGGATTGGACTAGATGACCTTTGGGGGTCCCTTCCAACCCAAACTATTCTATGATTTTATAAGCACAAAGATAAACTGGACCCTTACCAGGGCAAGGAGAAAGAATCTTTTTTCTTAGCTTTGCTCTCATCCAACTTGTTTTTTTAACTCTCTGTGCTTTGAAAGTGTATTTTTTCTTCTAGTATAATATATCCAACACTCGCTAAAAATTGTATTCTCCTGAACACAATTTTCCCTGAGAGCTGCAATGGAAATTTCCAAAAGGCCTCAAGAGGCCCCCGATTTGTCAAGATAGAGCAAAAAGCATGTACCTTCTTTTTAACTAGGACACAGGGCCTGGGAACACAGATGGCTTCAGCATGCGCTACTTCTCATTGACTGGAATACAACTTTCTGGCTTACGTTCACCCTGTACTCTATTAGGCCACCACCATTTCAAAAGTAAGGCTTCCTCGCACCAATATTCCCACATTTTGGAAGTGTCACTATTCAGTACCTGAGGTGAGTGGCAGCCTATACTCCAAAATCCACACATCCATTTTTAAAAATGAACAGCAGGATCTGACACTTAAAAATCACATCTTTACTCTCAAAATCTAATAACAACTGTCAAACTTATTAACTGTTGTATAGCTAATCAACACACAAAAGAAATTAGAACTAATTATATTATGGCATTGTACGGTTTGCTGTGGTACCTCAGCTTGATCTCACAAGTTGGTATCACACTTCCGTCTTTTGAGTTTGACTTCTCCACTTTCTAGGTAACAAGAGTTGTACACATTTATGAAAGGAATAGCATGACACACCCACAACTGCTTAAAAGATCACGATAGAGGAACTGACTGTTGTTACGGGAGAACAGTCCCTGCTTTAGGGCATGAAGTTCTGAAATTCAAGCAAGGCTTACGAAAATTCTCTTTAGTACATGAGGCTGATAAGCCAGGCAGATAAAGGCCTAGTATTAATGAATTAAACACTCAATGCTCCCACCTTTCATGGCAGTCCAAAGGAAATCAAGTGCTAAATACATCTCAAGAATCAAGCCTCTTTTGGTTCACTTGAGAACAGATTCCCAAGTCTCAAAATATTTGCCCCCCTTTTTTGTGAAAGAAAGTGAAAACCTCATTCATATACTTCTTCCAGGGAGTACGGTGGCACATGCTGGTAGCAACCACCAGCAGCTGCTGTTCTCAACGTTTGCAGTACCTTTATAGATGCCCACTGCCCTGAAGAGTCACTGTAAAAATCACCAGTGTTTTTTATGTTGATATTAAAACCATGTCATTATGAGTTAATACATCAATGATAACTATATTTGTTTCCTTACCATGCTGGGAAATCGATCCAGTTCTGCCAAAACTCTTCTATTCGCACATGGAATATGTGAGCAGCACCAAACAGGCTCTACCATTATTTTAACAAAGCTACAGACACAGAGTTAAACACAAAAGATCACTTTATTTCTCAAATCACACCCTTCTCCTTCTTGAAAAGGTGCATTTCTAATTGTCACTATTTTAAATATATGCTATATTTTCCTGTGAAGTTAAATACTTTTAAAGAAAAAATGTCCAAAGAAATAAATACAAAGCACAACAGTTTCAATTATTTGCTTTGAGCATTGTCTGGTCCTGCATCCACTCTGGTGAGTTTTGCTGCTCTCTGAAACTATTACAAAAGAAATCCAGAGCCAGCCTTCCTTGCTCTCCAGAACCCTCTGCTTATTAGGTGTTAATAAAATGCTAGAACATGCACAGAATAGCTTATAGCAGTTTAATAATTCTATAACTTTCACTACAAATACACACATTGTTACTGTGGATATAATTGTGATGCTTCTTTTTCTAGATGCCCATAGAAAATTCCTTGTTACCAAACGCTTGTTTGATGATGTGCACATCTGCTGGTGAAAGGGAAATCAGTACTAACAAGGTTCGCGGGTTGTTCAATGGATAACTTACAAAACCAGACAACTCCCAAAGTTATCGACTGGATCACTGCAGCTCAGTCTGCAACCATCACTTTACCTGAAACCCAAACAGCCCAAATGGTTGGCAATGCATATCCATTGCGGTATAAAATGTCACCCAAGTCATCAGAACATGCCATGTGGGGTTTATTCTCATACGATGAGCAGAGTCAAATGCAATAGCACAGCTCCTGCTAACGGCCAGGAATGGAGGTCTGACGACACAATTTTTATGACGGTTGTCACAGTAAATGAGAGGTGAGAGTAGTCCAGTGCAGGCAAGATCATGTTCCTTCAAAAAGCTGAGACCAGAAAGTTGAAGCGCTTCCCCTATCAGAAGCTGTGCTCCTGAAAAGTTTTTCTTGAAAGAGGTATTGGTATGAGCCTGCATGGGTGTGTCTGAACTCATCCCAGTTACGTATCTTACTCAAAACAGTATTCCTGAAAATGCAATCAGGGCTGATTTCGCTACATGCACTTAAGAACATTCATGGACTACAACGAAGTACACACTTTAGCTAAAACTCGTACCTGCTCACAACAAGGCCTGAGGTAGTTTAGAACCACTCTACATTTAGGAAATACGAGAAAGAAGGAAAGGGATTTAATGCATAAAACTTTCAGGATACAATGATAATTGCTACAGAGAAGGGGAGCATAACCATACAGTTTTAAACTACTGTCCATCAAGAAAGAGGAGTACTGACACAAATGAGTGAAAAAGTTCATTAAAAGCTGAACTTCTATTTAGCCTGGCTCCTTATATTTAATTTATGACCTTTGAAGGAGCAATATTAACATTCACTCCATAAAGAAAACCAATGACAATAAAGAAATTGAGCAATGCAGAAAGGAAAAAAAAATTTACAAGATATTGGACAAGGTTAATAGACATGGGCATTGAATTGTAAAATAACACTGTATTTCTCAAAATGAGTTTATGTGCTCAGTGTGATGCTTCAATCTCCAAGACAGCTGAAGTACCTTCACACAGGGATGCTGAAAGTTACAAATAATTATTTCAAGGTTCACTTTTGATGATGCAGTTTATTTAGAAAACAGCACTTATGTGCAGCTAACACATTGAGCAATGCACAACTAACAAATTGAGCATATATCTGGTGCATCATGGTGAGGAATACTTCAATTTATATTTAAACTTAACTTAGATAAGCCTGCACAAAGCCTGACCTACTCCTTAAGTCAACAGAAAACCTCTTGTTGATTTTTCTCGTAAGGCTAACAAACAGAGTGCAAGCAGATTATGGAAGAACAAGCGCCAAAAGGGCTAGTATTTCCCATATCCACAGACAGCCAAATTTAGATTTTTCTCACTAGCACTGACAGCCTAGTGGTAGTTGCCTTTAAAGTCTGATGTGAATGAACTAGGACATTTTATTTAGCATCTGACAAAGAGGTAAAAATAAACAAACAACACCCCCTCTCCCCCCTTTAATATATCACAATTTGTAGGAAAGTTCCAGGGAACACCGCAGCAGCAGTGACATGATGCTAGGTAAGGAGGAGAAGAAAAGGAGTAACAAGCAGATTGGAGGAAACGTGCTGGAAAACATAAGAGTGTGAGGACTAAAGACAAACAGAACTAGCTTAGACCACATGAATCATATTTTTGTGTTCCTCTTCCCATAAAAACTATTATTAAAGCCTTGCTCCCTATGTTCTCTTCCTCCTTTTTTTATTGCTCACATTCAGGTGAGTGACAGATTCCTTAATAAAATTCCCTAAATTAAAAAAAAAAGTCCATGTGGAAACACTTTGCCAATTATCACTTCAGGTAACACATATATTTTCTCAGCTATATATGCACACATGTAAGTCCATACCAGTCTTTCTTCCAAACTGCTCCTTGCAACTCCATCCCTTGCTGTAATACTGACATGTTTCTAATCTAATCATCTAAGCCCCATGAACTATGTATTACTGTGTAAAAACATTCATTTACCTCTCAAAACGAGTAAGTTACATACATCATCCCTTAAACAGATCCAAATCAAACAACACTGACGCCCTTGTTATTAAAAACAGCATAAACAAACTCACAGAACTACCCAAACAGAATCCTGCCCCTGTTCTCCAGCAATAAACCTGCCGCGATTGTTTCAAAAGCTGTTTCTCAGCATGACAAGTCTCTATGAGAAACTCCTGTGAAGAATTCCACAGTCTTTTAACAGCTGAAAACAACTAAAAAACCAAACAGACCCTACAGAAGATGCCAAAAAACAATTCTTGGAACTGACTATGTTTCAAAAGCACAATCTCAGATTTTTCTGTAAAGGCAAAAACTTCCTAACATCTTTTGTTAAACACATTTATTGGATTCTAGGTATTAACCGTAACTCACCTAGCGACTTACAGCTCGGGAGTACAGAGACAACAGATCGGTGATGTAGACCAGAAATGCTATGAAGGAAATGAGTGATTTCTGTAGGTGTGCAAGTTCCCCGCTCCCTCTACGGAAAGAAGCTGCAGTAACTACTATTCACTCGGATTACATGGCACATAGTTTTAGACGCACAAACCCTCATCTGAACAGCCCAACTTACTCGATGTTTCAGAAGTCACCTGGTACTTTTTGAACAACATAGCATTTGCTGTGAAAGAGCACACAGGTCAGTTCTGTAAATTGCTCAGACTCCTTAACGTAGACCAAGGTGATGATGCATCTGCAAGTTTTCAGGAGTCACTGGGTAATTCTGAAAATCATGAGAAACAAGGTTACCTTCTTTTCACTGAGGGATAAGGATCTGCAAAAAAGAGAATGAACGTGCCAAGATGATAAATACAAAATAGATGAACAGAAGTTCCAGTGAGGAAAAGTACACCAACAGTGCAGCTCTCCTTCCCTACAATAGCCCAGAGCCTAAAGTAGCAGGAGACACCGGAGAGGCGTGTTTACGCCTGTGCAGGGCCAAGTCACCACTCATTCAGGTTTTTAGCCAAAATCATCTGAAATTCGATTCCCATGACATTTATGTACTGAATCAATTATGAATTTTTTTCACAACATTGGGCTGTATTATTCTATTAGGCTGGAAGGAATAGGAAAATACATAATTGTCTGATGTCTAGTTGGGTGACAAGGTCTAACGCCAAGGGCATGTTATTAGCGAAGTGCAGAGCTGATTCTTCACCTCCCCAATTTGTATGTATCATAGTAATTAAATACATACAGTATTACAAAATTGATACATAGTTGTGTTAGCAGTCAATCTACTGGTAAATGACAGATACCTGCAGTTTCCTCGTATTACACTACAGCTGTTAATCTGGGCTTTATCTAAGAAAAGTTGCAGGGTGATCTAAAAACTATTTCTCCAGTAAGCGTTTTCAAAATCAAACCCAGACCCAGAATCTGTCATGGAATACAAGTGGGTCTTCGACATTACCTTAGCTAAATCTTTGCAATAAAAGCTTGTGAAGGGCAAAATAAAAGTCTGCAAGGGCTTTTTTGAGCAGTCTGCAGGGTTTTTTTTTGAGCAGTTAACAAATATCGTATCAGGACTGACTCTGTAAACACTGCAAGCCACAGCATACAAGGCAGGTAGGAGGAATACAGGTGTTTTCTTTGGACTGCACCCCTGTCTGAGACGAGCCTTCTTTAATTTGCTCTATTTTATACACCTCGCTACAGCCAAATTACCAATATGTAAGACTTTGGACCTGCTCACCCATACGTTGTTTAGACATTTGCACTTTTTAAGCAACCAAAAAACAGAGTCAACTTCCTGCCATACCACAACGGTAGCATTTCACACCTGCCTACATATAATTTTTTTTAGATTTGGAGCTTTAGAACATGTTCTAAATTCAAGCTAAATAATTAGCTACTAGCTCAATTTAACATATATATAAATATTTAGGTACTCGTAAAACTTGGCCCATATATATATATGAGTTAATGAGTACAACTGACAACAACAAACAATCAGTTCAGAGAAAACTAAGGAGTCTAAGCTAAACACACCATCAACTGAGAGATGGGGACAGGAATCTGGCCTCAAGCATCCTCCGGGATATAGAAATTATTATTTCTGAAGCATGATTTAGTCCTCTGACAACTGATATCATGACATACAAGCCTAAATGTTTATTCTTAAATACATTAACTCTTACTGTCTCTGCTGATTTGCTGACTACTCTAGCCACCACAACAAAATCACCAATGCATTCACTTGCCCATTTGATGGTATATTAACACCTGTCAAAATATTAGCCGATTCATACCTTCATAGAGAAAAAGCAATGTACAGCATACCTACTTTCTGTGAAATCACATCTAAATTCCAATTCTTTATTGAGCATCTCTGAGTGGGCATCACCGTATAACCAGAACTGCTAACACAATCAGACAAAAACGGCACTAACTTTGTCTTCTAATCTTCACACTGACTCTAGATTTACAAAACATCACTGAATAATTAGTAGATGCTCTCATGCATTTGGTTAGAAAACTTAATTTACTTAAGAGTGGAACAATTACAGTCATTTTTCTTTCTTTCATGGAAACCAACTCTCATCAAGTCAGATACTAAACTGAAAACTCTCTAATTTGATGTTATCATTAGTAAAGATGAAGACACATTAAATTAATTTGAATTTTTCAACAATGCTGAGAAGCACTGAGCTCTTTCACGAGTTACCATAAGAAACAAGAAAAAATGATTTTCATGGGGGAAAAAAAGAAAGAAATGGAGCTCTAAAGGAAGGAAACTGCAATGAAGAATAGTTCCTTCTCTAACAAAATTGGTGATTCCTCCTCTGTATTGTCTTTTACATTAGACTTAGATTAACTTCTCTCATTGTAATTCCATTTAACATGATATTTGAACTTGTTTTAGAGCTGACTGGCAATGGTTTGCAAACACAGCTGCAAAATTTTTGCTCACTTCAGAAACTAATTTTCCTGGATAAGTCAGTTTTAAGGAATTGGTATTTGGCCATACATTTCTGTGAATAAAAATCTTTTAAATGCCCTTGGAATAAGTTAATTAAATAAACAGACTTTAGAAAGACCTTTGTTGAGCTCTGTAACAGTTGGGCCTAAGTCTGAATTCAACCTATGGAAGAAAAACAGAAAATGAGGCCTGGGGAATTTAAAGATAGTAATTACCATAACTAAAGTACTAAATAGACATAATGGCTCAATAGTGACAATATAGTTAGTTCCATTACACAGAAATCTAAACCCAGGTCTATTTTGCAGTTTCTGACAAGAAAGCAACAATACTGGGTCCGTTCTCCTCTACCTCTGTTGCAAATAAAATATGAATAAGTGGTAACACAGTCCTGAATAATTACAGTATTTCATCACTCTGCTAAACCCTGATATTATAAATGCCCTGATGTTAAGCCATAACAGCACAACTTATGTCCACTGAAAGGCAAAAAAAAAAAAATGTTTTTCAGAAGAATATACAAGAACCACATTGGGAGTCAATAAATACAGACAATAATTAGAAAGAATGAGAATATTCACACCAAACCACAAATCAGTTCTGTGTGGTATCTTCCTTTATCACTAGAAATATGTTGCTGACCCAATGTTTAAGACAGAGACCTATACTAGGCAATACAGCTAATCGGGGTGTTTATTGGCAGGTAGTGTTAGAAGACCAAGCAGAGTTCAGGTCCCTTAAACATTTCAACATTATCTCTCTGAATAAAAATGTAAAGGATTCCCACTAGAAAATGTGAAGTTATGGCAGGGCTTGTGTTAAAAGCCTGGGAGCCCTGTGATCACACTGGACTCACCTCAGTGACAGGTGCTAAGAGTAACTAACAGAAGAAAATAAAGACTGTGAGAAAGGCCAGGTCTGACTGAGAATCAGTCTAATACTAAAAATTTCCATTCATCTGTATGAAGGGACAATGCAAAGTTGAGTTTTGTTTTGACTGATATTTTGGAGTGAAGAACTGGGAGGTCTACAGGACCTGATACTTTTTGCTTTGGGAATTTCACCGACCTGTTCATTCAGATTCTTGGCAGAGAGCGAATGTCATGGGAAATAAACAGACATTTTAAACAGATTCAGTTCAACACTGAGTCATAGGACAAGATCAAAAAGATTTGCAGCAGGTTATAGTCTCTAAGACTTATTTGTATCATAAAAATTAATTGTGCACATCAAAGATTACAAACTGAAAATCCCGTTCTTTCTCCAAGAGCCTAAACTCAGAACAGCTGGCACAATTTTTTTTTTTTTTTAAACATTCTCTACAATGGGGACTACTAAAGACTAACAGCTAGGATGTTACGCCCTTTGCTTATCCACAGCTTGAGAAAAGAGAACTTGTTTGATCAAACTGCAAGGAAATACCACCACTGACACGGAAGGACTTATCTACCAAAGGCAAGGCATGCTCCATGTATCTCAGTAGTTCCAGCATGAATTACAACCAGAATAGAAAAGTCTTCTAGTTCTATTTTTCAAAGGAAAAAAAATAACCCAACTTTTTGGACCTATACTTAAACAAGAGAATTGTGTCCCCAACAGCTGGTCTCAATTCTTTCATGCTCCAAAGGCATAATCCATATGGTAATCAGCACCCCAGACCAGGTGCTGGCCGGCATGAGCAGTATCCTGCCTGAGAACCCAAGACTGTCTGAGGCAGCCGTGGCACATATTATAAGCTATATATAATGCAATGGGCATGTATCTTCACTGACAGACATTCACAAGTCAGAAGACAGCAGTGGGAAGGGAGGGGGCTGTATGCAAATGTCAGAACTCAACTGAAATTTGACAATGAAAAAATACTATAATATTAATGATAAAGCCTAATCAATTTTATTTGAAAGAAGAAAAAGGAAGCTTTTCTCTTTTGAAGTTTTTACTGATTCATTGCTACCACTTGTTATATTCCTTCCTGTTTTTAGCACAACCAGTAATCCAACAGGGAAATTCTTTCAAATTAAGTAGTGTAATAAATTAACGTACTATTTGCTATGTTGATATAACTAATTTTATCACTATGGTTATGCAAAGGAAAACCGTATTTATCCTACACTAGCTTTGTTTTGTCCTGACAAGGCTATTGGTCATCACAGGAATTTCCAAGTTCATAAAACTGGATAGCTGACATTTCCAATATAATATATTTTGTGAGGAGTAACAACCCTCCTAACCAATTTTGCCAATTACATCAGCATTTGTCATAATATAAAATCACTTTATCCCATACTGAAAGACGTCTTAAGAGTCACATAGATCTGGAGAGTAAGAGACTGCATCATCATCAGTGTGGAAGCACCCAAGAATAAGCAAAGTAGTAGGCAATGTAATCCAGACAGACAGAGATGAATAACGAATTCTGTGACTGTGAAGTAAGAGCCGCATCTTTTACAATACAGCATAAAAGCATCGTATTTTATGAAGATTATGAGAAAAGTTTATGCACACACAGCCTTTGAATTTTTAGCTCCAGAATGTAAAACATTTTTTTCCTCGGAAAAAAATAAGCATCTGCAAATTCTTCTTTTTGTATTCTGAACAAATGCTTGTCAGTGACCAGATGAAGTTCCACTTTCCTAAACCAAATGTTTTTGATGATCTGTTGCAAGTTTTCTTTGAAATATAGGTAAAATTTAAGTAATCATCTTCAGGAGTGAAAAATATGTTTTTTCTTCAAGACGGATGCTTGATTTAGGAATTTCCTCTTTGAGCGTAAGAAGTTACAATTTTGTACTTTGAAAAGTCAACTAAGGTTAAGATTAATATAGTATCAATTAATTAGTTTGTTGATACCATGAAGGCTTTTCTTGTCATCCCACCGATGAATGAGGGAATTTGCATCTCAGCAGGTAAACACGTTTGAGACTTCCTTAATCTACTGCATAGCATTTGCTACAGCCAGAAATAAGAGACAAAGTGGAATACAGAGTCAAAACAATTTAGAAAACAGATTACTAGTTACAAAGGAATATGAATGAAGAATAACTTTTAAAAATAACATATATTCTGGACTGATGTGTTCCACAAACATTTTCTTTGCTAATGGAAGCCTTCAGGGAACAAATACTTATTTCATATGCCTTCCATTCTGCTCAAGTCATTTCAGATTTCCACTGTAGCTCTGCCTTTTATTTCCTTCTGTTCTCCTTGCCATGGTTAGATTATAGAGGTAGGGTGTTAATGGGATACTTGATGAAGATTGAAGATTTATTTTCTCCCCCCTCGGAGACCAGCCTGATTTGAACAAATTGAGGAGAGTGAAGCAGTCTCTTCATGTCCTTGGGAAAAGCCTTTTCCATTTCAGCAGTCCAAGCTTTCAGACATGGTCCCCTTTGTTCACAGAGAAAGAGAAAGAAAAGGTGCCAGCACAAGAAGGTTCTGAATAGTTTCATATAATGTTAGCGGGGCTGCAAAAGCTCCCTTTCAATCTCCTTTACGGTTGGTGAGCATGTGAACGCGAGGTGGATCCAGGAGGGGAATGCAGGGAACTAGTACTTGCAGCTCGAACAGGACGAGAAACAAGCTGTTGTCCACCAGCCCCCACCTCTGTTGTTGCCACTTCCTTACTACTCTCATCCTTGTGGGTACTGTTTTGTGCTGGGCATTCAAAATGCACACAATGAAACACCTGGAGAGAACAAAAAATTAAGATAAGCAAAACAATTAAATGCTGGCAAAAGCATGAGCAAAGTAAGATGACGTCTATATGGAAGTATGCAGACCAGATCAGTGCCAAATAGTACTTAGTCAAATTAGAATGCTTTACCATGAGGTCAAAGACATCTGTCCACACGCCATAAACTTTATAAAGTGATACAAGTGGAGCAAGAGAAAGCCTTCAAATGATACCAACCTTTACATAGGGCACTAAAAATCAGAAAGATGGTTCCATTGTAAATGGCTTTTTTTTAATTTGCCAAGTAGCATAAATATCTACTACATGCTATCAGATGACAACAACAACTATATTGCCTTAAATGTATTTAGCAATCTAATTAGTTCCTCAAAAGACTGACTGTTCATACATACTAGAAATGAAATTTCAAGCATTACCAACATGATTCTATTTCAAGATTGCCCTCTGCTGTAAAAGCAATGGTAGCTCTGCAGACATACCCTGGAGTATGTAGAAAGGCATTAAGAGTGTCCAAGGAGGCTGCTGCTTCAGCAGATGAAACACTCCAGATGAAACAGCAGATGAAACATTTCAAACAGTGATCGTTTTCTAATGTTTCAAATAATACCTGGGACCTCTGCACAGGTGACTGTATCTCAGATTTAAGGGGATCACCTGTTTAAGCATTTTTTCCGATTTTCTACTTTACTTAGTCTTACTTCTACTTGTTCTTGGAAGTGCTTGGGAGGAGAGGGGGGAGGAACTCTTAAAAATTGTTGCGAAACTTCTTTCCACATGATTTCTCATTGCTATGAATTGCACAGCTTTGCCACATACTAAGCAAAGAAATCTCTTCTTACAAAGATTTAAAATTTGCTATTTTCTCATGCATTGTAGTCTTACAGCTAACGCTTGATAAATATTAAAAACCGATTTTTAAAATTATTGTTTTTAGCTTAATTTTGTATGCTTTTATGACATCTTCTATCAATCTTCCTGCAAGTAAATCATGTCTTTAAAGCTATTCTCACAAAGGTAATCTCTTATAATCTTAACTGCCCTTTCACATGCCCTTTCAAGTTAATGTGGGCAAAATCAAATACCATAAACAAGACATAGGCATACTACATATTCATACAGGACTACAGAATCTTGTATTTTCTATCCTTTCTTCAATACAACCAAAAATCCTATTATCCTGTTTGACTATCCCTGCTCAAGTGCACACTGAGCAGACATCTGCAGGGACATGTCTGCAATAGCCCCTGGGTCTTTTCTGGGGAGGCAGCTAGTCAATTCAAATTCTGACAATATACATTTAATGAATAAAAAAAAAATATTCACAGTCACTGTTGTTTTTAAAATCCACATTATATTTTCTTGTGCATCTCAGTGTAAGAATTCTTGCAGTTTTTTATACAGATACATAGCGATGCATGTTTATACTTCTATATACACACATAAAGATGTATCGCTATGCCTATATAGATACACATATGAACAGACTACAAATCTACACCCATACCCACACATGTGCACAAAATGGTTCTTCTCTGCTTTTCTTCTGGTGAGTTTTTTTTCTAAAGCTGAACTAATTTCTACGGTGGCATGAATTCTCTCCATCTGTTACAGTTCTTGAGAAGCCAATTTTTGCATTCGGCTACACTTCTTGACTTCAAGCTGCCTTTAAAAACTTGGGGCCGGGGGGAGTATAAAGTAACAGCTATTGTAAATTCTCCAGTTGCACATATCAGCATCAGGATTTGCAGGAAAGAACGTTATCCCATCAGTGCATCTCTTTAACACACTGCTTTCATTGAAAGGCAGCACAGTCTAATGAATGGGATGAAGGTCCCCAAGTCAGAAGATTCTGTATTTCTGCGGTAACGCATACCAATAGTGTTTCTCATTTAAAACTTCACTTTACGTAGTGATACATACTTTTTAAAACACAGTAGTGTTTCCACTGAAGTCTAGCTGATACTAGTCTGTAAAGTCTGAAGTACCAAACTCTTAAAATTTAACTTTCATTTTTACCGATTCTTTCATACTAAACTCTAAATGCTCATCTCAGCATTAACAAGCCTGTGAACCTACAATGTTATTTTCAGTTACTCTGTTACTTTAACATACAGCGACTACACCTTTGGAAAGAAGCAGAGGACAGAGAAGTACAATTAAGCTCATCTGTTTCATTCATTATTGGAATTACATACTTCAGAGCAGTATTACCAAAACAATCTTGCGTGTGTTTCTCAAAAAAGGCAGAGATGACAGTTCAGCATCATTCTCTGATCAATGCCGTGTTATACTTCTCACAGATAATTTAAGGTCTGACAAACAAAGCAGCAAGGCCAAGCACCATATACACTGGTGCGGTAATTTGTAAACTAAAGCTCTCACATTAGCAACTAGGTGTCCTTTCCAGATCAGTAATATTGAAGAGGAATAACAAGATAAACTTTACACAAAGTATGAGGTGACCTGTCTGACAAATAAATGACAACAAGAACTAAGGAAAAATAATCCTTTTATTTCTCAAAGTAGGATGACTGGAAGCTCACGAAAACAAAAAGTTGCACTTCTATCATGTTCTAACATACCAAGAAAAATTCAAATGCCAGGTCAAAAAAAATCTGTGAACATTATGTCTTTCAACAGTTGGAGAACATGGCAAAGGAACAGAGGAGTTTAAAAGACGAAAACATTCACAAAATGGAGAAATTTTATGGGATTTTTTTTTTAAACTCCAAAAATCAACTCATCCCTTTGGAAAGTCTGCAGATTGTGCTTTCAAAATTCAAAGGTATATGTTGGTAGAATATGTATGGAGTATTTTTGTACCTATTACAGTAAAACTCCTTGATGAGCACATGCTGCCATTAGCATCTTTTGTTTAAAATGAAAACGGTTTGACATAAAATACAACAACCTGTAGGTAAATAATTCTAGAAACTGCTTGTGTTCTTACTGAAGAGACTACTTAGCCTATCAACTCCAGAACAAACCAAGACTTCGGTTACCCTGTTATTATTTGAAGTGGAAGTATGAAAAATACCTTGCTGCATTCTTTAGAAAACGAAACTTTGTGACAAAATGTAATAAATCATCTGTTTAATATATATCAAAACAGTGTAATTTAGTAATATATGCATGCTAATAGTGTTCCTCCTCTATATGGTTTAGGAGAAATATATTGTTTAAAAAAATATTAGTGTGGGGTACAGATTTTAAAGACAAAAGAGAGAAAAGACCCATGACAGCAGCATGTGTTTAGAGTTCCGCTCAGCCACTACATGAATAGCTGTAACCTCTATTTGCACATAATGATCCTTGCTATAGTTATGCAGTGCTCCATATAAATAACTACACAGGATATTAAATACCTTGGAAATGGTAGCCAGTTTGAAATTATGTTTAAAAATCCATTACTCTTCAGGTCTTAAAGTAACCCTTAAGAATTGAAAGTTGGAGGTAATGTTTCTTAAAGTCTGATTTGTTAAGTTTACGCAATGCACCTCACTCTTTTTTAATAAAGAGATGAAAACTTACAGAGGCTGGCATGATAGCAAACAGGACTGTCTATATGGATCGTTAATGAAAAAGGTCGTCTTCATGCATGTACAACAACCCTGAAGGCAGCTTCTGACTGTGTATTTCTGAGAATTCACTGATTAAGACTGAACTATACACTGCAAGAGACAATGCTTAGAAAAAAAATAAATTAAGTTATATTCCCGGTTCAGCTTATTGGTCAACTTCTTTCCAACTGTCTGCTGAGAACTGATGTCAACATCTGGTGGTGCATATGTTGGCAATCATTGCTCTAAAATTGGACATAAACAATGCTATTTGACAATTCTTCCGATGCCTTACTATGGAAACATCATCCCCATATGCTAAATGGAAATCCTAACACCATTAGAGTTGGCAAACTCTAATTACTACAAATGTAATAGCGCTATCCAAAGTTCATGATAAAGTGAGAAGCTACAACGTTTTGTGGTGAACTACACATGTGGGATGTAGACATGCATGCATACACACAGAAGCAGCAGCTTTTGGTGCCTCTCATCATCTCATTATATAAGGTGCTAATCTCACAAAGACTTGCACATGTTCTTAAATTCACATATATTGTAAGTTGTTTCACTGAATTCAGCTGTAAAATCTGGACTTTATCTGAGACAACACACAATAAATATGAAAGACAGAAGCGCAAGAAAACAAAAAGAGGATGATCGTGCACTTGGTCAGTTAAGGCAAAACGTATTTTTTTCTGTATAAAATGAATTGAAAGAAATATCTTGGTTTCGCCACTGTTGGTTAACCAATTTACCGGGTATGAAAATTAATTATAAGAGAATCTTATGCAAGTAAGATTTTTTTTTTTATGAAGAATGAAATTCTTCTTACATTTTATTCATTCAAAAGATAATGTAAAGGTGATAAAAATCAAGTAATCGGAGGCTATATACCTTTATCTAGTGCACTAAAATGGTATTTTCATCATTCATCAAAATAAGGAATAATTGAAAACCAAACCCAAAAGGAATGTTTGATGGCACTGTGCAAAGGTCAAAACCAGACACAGATTACTGTACTTCGTAAAAACCACAAAATATCCCCCACAGTGGCAAGAGCCCTTCAACTCTGTAGAGTGAAGGGAAGATGATAACATAGTTCACAAGTATTCAAATAAGAAAAGCATTTGTTCTTATTTTGCCAGATTGCCAGAGTAAAAAAAAAAAAGTACATTTTAGAAGGCATTATCAATTTCATCATAAGATATGAAAAACCATACTGCTATATATTCATGAAGAATATAGGTTTTCTTCAAAGTTCCTTACCTCATTAGCTGTGTTGTGAGTTCCGACTATTCTGATAAAAGATGCAGGCTGTTTATCAAAAGTGATTGTTTGCCAGGATCTACAAAAAAATCCAGAGAGACATACAGATATTAAACAATGTCACAAGAGCTTGCAGTAAAATATACAGAGAATCCATTCAAGTGACAGTACACACTATTATCA
Source organism: Phaethon lepturus (assembly GCF_000687285.1). Taxonomy (NCBI): domain Eukaryota; kingdom Metazoa; phylum Chordata; class Aves; order Phaethontiformes; family Phaethontidae; genus Phaethon; species Phaethon lepturus. The sequence goes on from NW_010522364.1 coordinate 38,103, forward strand.
TTTAATAAGGCAAATAGAGAAACACTTTTCATCACCTGAATTTCCAGCACCCCTTGTTCATTTTTATTTTTAAGTGCCTTGACTCTGCTTATGTGTTTCCATACAAACCTTATACTACTACAATTTGTGTGCAGGAATAATACCCATACTATTGCTGAAAGTTAAGAAAATGGCAATAGAAAAAAACCCTGAATCAAAGTCTAAAATCCTTGACTAATATTGACTGTATTAGATAAACAAAAGATCTGATAAATAAAAGTAAATCATCCATCTGATAACTAGTCATGAGAAACCATCAGCTTAGTTAAAGAAAATTACAGCTCTAGGGAAAAAAACCAGCACCCAAAACCTCAGATAAACTCCCACTCTAAGGGGAACAGGGAGGGCAGAGGAGCCAAGCTTCCCGTGTGCGGGCCAAGGTCCTTCCAGTAAATTATGAGTAACATAAAGGATTCTTCGCTGGTCAGGTTGTGAGGATTTCCCCATCCTGACACAGAGGCAGTGGGTAGAACAGACCAGCGCACACCCTCCCCCCCAAGCTGGAAGGTAACTTTTTGGGCTAGGCTGAAAACACTCGATTGGGACCGCTATCCTCTTCCTTCCTCATTCATACCCTTCTGAGCTGGGTGAGGCACAACACCTCAAGTAGCCTAGTGAGCAGCAGGCAAAGGACCCCAATTCCTACCGTACCTTTGTGCTTGCAGAACACGCTGACGGTAAAACAGAAGAAACAAAAAAGAATAATAGGAACTAGAGCTTTCAGTTTGATGTCAGCCTTCCACTACACTAGTATTTAAACTCATTAGAATTTAAAGTATTTTTTTATTCATAAAACATGAAAGCTGGATACAGAATTTAACTTCCTAGCCAAAAAAAAAAAAAAAAAAAAAAAAAAGGCTTCAGCACTATAGATAAGTATAACTGCATTAGCTCACTACAGAAGAACAACATTGGATAGCTTTCCTGAATGTGTTCAGAATACCTTCACAAGTGTTCATTTAAGAAATAAGAGACCAATGCAAAACTGGAATAAAACGCCCCTCGCCACCAGGAGACTACCCCAAGGCGTGGCAGTATGAACAGCCTGGTTGCCGACTATTTGTCAGGCACTTGCATTTTCCCTTAGTAGGCAAACCTCTTTGTCCCAAACATAGCATTTCTGGGTTTAATTTAGTCGACTATTACTTTCATCACTGCTGTCAGGTTGTATTTGCTTAAAGAAGATTATGAGCCCAATCAAGACCTAATTTCAAGTAGTTTACTGGTATTACTGCATGAAGTAATGGATGTAATTAGAGTAACTCATCATAATAGAAAGGTGAAGACTGTGTCAGGTCTCAGAGGTACAGCAGTTATTTATCTAATGGCATGGTTTATTTATATCCCTTATGCGGCTATGTCCTCCTTATTTTAAAGCTCAGGCTGTTTCTTCAAGCTTTAAATAAAATATAAAATGAGAATGGGTATTTTGTTGACTGTCTCAATATCTGAAAGGCTGCTATGATTTAAACTTTTTTTTCCCCCTAAACAGGAGTACAATTCTTCTTGAGTTTCCTTCTCATATTACTTTAGTACAGCCAGTCAGTTAATCTTCATGGCCAAACATAGCTTGTTACCTTGAAGTACAGAGTCCCAAAGATGAGTGGCTGGGACAATCAGACAATTGCAACGCTGCTTCTCCTAACAAAGTATTGCCATAGTTTGCATTACACATACGCTTTTACATTTACACGCACACACTTCATGCAAGAAAAGTGACTATGTAAAAAAATCAGACTTCCCTACTTACCAATTTAGAAAATACTCTAAAGCTATTCTAAATGAAAGAGTAAAATCCTAAAGAACCTACAAAACCCAGCTTATTCATTCCTAGCCTCTAAAGTGTTTTCTTTTTTGTTTTTTTGTTTCTTCTGTTTTACTGTCAGTGTGTTCTGTGGCAAGAAAATAGGTTAGTTACAGATCACAGAAAGGAATATAAATGGGTCTGTATTTATTTATAGTACTTCTGAGCACTGGTCAAATACACACTGCAAGTGTTCAATGCAGATTTTCCAAAGATGGCAGTAAACGCTGTGTCTGTTGTATGAAGCTGACGCATCTGTTCAGGAATACATCTGAAGAGCATGACACATATTAAAAGAGGTTGAGAAAAAGGCCTCTGAAGATCTTTCTGACAACACACTTCTACATCAGCTCCTCAACGAAGCTCCTAAGTTCTTCCACTTCCCACTGCATTACAAGTCCTTACTGTCTGCTACAAAGCTGTTATTACGATCGGATCATAATTACCCTTTTAATAATACTAAAACATGATATAAAATAGTGAAAGTAATTCTTGAGGATGTGACACCTGAAGGTAGATAGAGTTTTCAATAAATCTGAAAAACAGTTACTGTTTTGGTATGTGTCCGTTTTATGCCCTTCCCATTGGAAAAAAGAAAGTAAAAATTATAGACAATTTCTGGAAGAGTTATTAAAATTCAAGTTATTAAAATTCAAGAATATTGCCCCTAGAGAATTAGTACTTGATGGGATAATGAGAAAATTACGTCTCCATTTTTTCCTTTTTGCTAAGGAAATAAACTAAGTAGAAAACAACCCAAATGGATTTGGAAAAAGTAACTTTTGAAATAAGCAAGGCAAACCTTCGTCACTAGAAAGTTGCACTGATTTTGACTGTAACAGTACATTTTAGAACATCAATATATACAAAGCAATACCTCTCCAGTACAGATATAATTATCCAGCAAAGATACAATTTATGCAGTGTAACTATACCCATATGGGAAGAGAGATTACTGACAGAACATTATCAAGACATATCTGTCCTCTTTTTGCATTTTTTTTGCTTGACATAACGAATTCAGTAAGACTTCTATTTATGCATCAAGCCATAACAACTGTTCAGTGGTGCTCCTTGATTAAATTAAAAGACATCATAGGTAAGCCTTAAAGTTTCTTTTTCATCTTTTTCATTCTACTAGTTATCTCTTCTGGTACTATTGTAATAATTTCAGTTTCTCTGTAGAGATTTTACTTTGCAAATTATTTTATAGTCATGCCATGTGTATGTGCTTACTTTATACTCTCCTCATCAGAGCTAGTCTTTCTATCCTCAAAATCACTTTTGATGGTCTTTATAAAAACTTCCTCCAAACTTTATACGTATGAATTGATACTAGAGCTATGTAAGTCACTGTATTACAAGAACAGCAGCACTAAAACGTATCAAAAGCACCTAATTTTTGGTCTGGGATTAGATACTTCTGTGTAATAAGATGCCATTTCTTCACCATTACTCCCCATATGCCAAGCAAGTCTTTCAAGCTGGTGGCAATGCTTCCACCTTCTTTACCTAGGACACGGTCATGAAGAAGCTGTCAGAACTTACTTCTCCCACAAACTGACATTGCTGTCTTTGGACTTTCTGTATCTCTGTACCCCTTACTAGTGACCCTATAATAAATTGATTTTTCAGGGTTTACCTTTTTTTAATATTCAGGAAGTGTTGATCTTTTTTTTCTGCTTTCACACCTGTCTTGCTGGTTGATTAATTTTAGATTTGCTGCTCAATCTGCAGCACTCCTGGTCATCACTTTCACAACAGAAATAATCACTACCCCAAGCTGAGGTTCACATCTCTAAGACAAGACTCCCGACTAGCAGCCTACTCCGATTTATACTAGGGTTCTCAAGCTGAAATGCGGCACTACAAGTTGTTTGGCTAGCAAAGGTCCCCTGATACCACAGCTCCACTTTCCGAAAGAAATTAGCCTTGTTACAGTCCTGCGGTGTTCTATTTAACACTCTACATCTCACCTCAGCCACCCGACTTCTAACTCTCTCGTTCTGCCCAACTCCCGTAAGGAGATACAGTAATTGACGATTAGCATTCCAAAGCCATGCTTGCATCCTGTGAGCCTGTCATATTTAATTACATTTTAACTATATTCGTCTTCTATAATAGCTTGAACATAATTTAGACAATTATCTTCTGCTCTCTTATTCTCTGACTCTGCCTGTCTCGCTTAGAGCTCCTTGCAATGAAAACCACTTCCTCTGCTCAAACATATAAACAGAGTCTTGGGCCAAGTGCTTTCATCTCTCCAACAGCAACAGCTGTCACTGAAAACTCAATGGCTGCGTGCATCCCACAATCTCCTCACCATATTCTCTTCAGAGGAACCCCCTCCACTTTCATGTTTCTTCCTGTCTTTTTCTTTATTAGGCTATTGCAAGAAGAATGCAAGAAATACTGATGTCCAGGTAAACTGTGACAATAACTTGCTATTCCCTAAACCATCTAGAGCTCCAAAATAGCAATTCGCCTCTTAAAGAATTTAACGGCTTTTCTCTGCATTTGGAATCCTTGCCTAGGTATTTCTATGAAAAGCTGCTATCTTTCCGAAGATTTATTACATATAGCAGGATATAAATAGCGACTCTTCCCCGTTACTTCCAGAAAAGTACAAATTAAGAAAGAATTGGAAGCTCATCTTTCATTGAGGCTTTCTAATGAGCCACTGGCGCTACAGAGTACTACCGCACTGTGCGATCACCAGAGCAGCACAGATTACAGCTGAAACCAAGTTCAGGCCCAAGATGTAAGACAAAAGAGAAAGCTGTTACACGCAGCTAACATTCATCAGGCTGTAATAACCACATCGTATTCGTATCATGGCTTGCTTTAGGCTAAGCAGCCTAAAGAGTTGGAAGCAAATGTGGAAATGAACAACACAACCCGAAAATGTCAGTTACGAAGGAGTTAACCTCCATTTTGTTTTCTAACGCTTGTCTACATATGCCTCATTCTATAGTAAGCGACAAAACACGTAGCTTATTTGGATGCGTGGATATTTTTCAACTGTGACTACATATATTTTTAATGACATAGAGCATTCATTATCTTGGAATAGTGAGAAGGTATTTGTAAAAGCAGATGACAGGAGAAGGAAAGAAGAGTTGTGTTGCCTTTCCATACGCCAGTCTGATGACGGTATTGATGTAAACAAGACAGCAACTAGTACGTGATGCTGCCAAATAAAAAAAGTTGCGTGCACACATAAGCGAGCCGACTGAGACTCGAGAAGTTCTGTAGTATGTTCAGCATGATGTGTGTTACACCCCTTGCTTTACTAATGAATACCCTACTAACCTCCACTATGGAGTACCTACAAAACAAACACAGAAGCGTGCGCTGAAACTACTGTAATAGTTACTGTTATACAAACATTTTTTTTTACCAAAAAGGTCTACAGCTACCTTACAAATTGCTAATAAAAAACATGTTTTCCACCGTAACAGTACTAAACAATAAAGCGAAGTAATACTCCCTGTCCTGTAAAGCTGTAATTTAACATACTGATTCAGAGAGTCAGACCCATAAAGCACAGAAGTCAAACTGGGTAGCTGGCTTAACCACCCCCTTTCCATCCAGCCTCCCAAGCCACTAAGGGGGAAGACAAAGCATGAGAAAGAAAATATTGTGAGGAATCAAAGGTCATCTACATTTTGGTTTTTAAATTCAGGTCAAATTAAGTGCAGTTCTACCGCAGTCTACCTCAGCTGAAAACTGAGACCTAAAATTGAATTTCCATCTATTCTGCTGTCACCACGACAGCACTCTCTCAAAAGGTGGCCTGCCAAATGTGGTACTTCTAAGGAAACAAGGAAGATGCAGGCTGGAAGTAACAGCTTTCTCTCTGCAGCTCTCGGAGACAGAGGAATAACCCACCTAATAATGCATCTTGGTTATATTTATGCTATGTACTTCCAGAAGTATAGTTTATACTTAAAAATCTTACACAAAATGAAATTATTAGCAATTTGCTGGCAACTGTCTGGCTGAACACCATGAGCCAAATTTGTATGGCGTAGCAAAAACTGTGCATGTAGCATCTACACATATATCCTTGAGGAATGGCAGTGGTGGCAGACGAAGTCTGTGAACTTGAGTAACTTGACCTATAAGTATCTTACACACTTTTGTGTACACCAGAGCACACATGCAGAAGACAAGCTTGTACAATCCTAGAGGCTGAATTGGTTTTGTTGTACTTACTTATTACTAATGGTTATTGCTCCTGATGTTTACGTAGATAGCAAAGATCTGAAGAGCCATCCAACACATTAACACACCCAGTAACACTAGTGGGATGCTTTCAATTTTGAAGACTTCTCCCCCCCCATAGTCCTACAACAGACTGTAAACTGTTTTTATTATATAACTTCTCATCCCAATGGAATAGTTGATTAACAGCAAATATATAAACAATATTTTTAAAGATATGAGACAGAATCATGCTCCCTATTAATCAGTTCCTTCGTAGCCTATAGACTAACACCGTATTTATCATCCTTCTCTCTTATATTCCCTTGGGTGCGATTTCATGGCCCACTCGTAAAAACTTCACACTTACAGCAACTGCCCTTCTATTACTGTCGATAACATCTAATTGACATGTCAAACCCCCAAGGAATGCAGTAAATTGAACCACAGCCTCCAAGAAGAATAAAACAGTGAAAAAAGTAAATCAACATGTGTCTCCCCTCATAACAGCAATACAAGCATACTGAGGTTTGCTAATGGAAGGCAGGAAGACTGTAACCCTTTCTGCTACCACACTGAACTACCTATTAACCTCAAGGTCAGAAAACAAAGCCTTGCGACTTTAGACTGAAACTCGCTTAGAAGAACATCTGAACCCACCTCCATAACTGCAGCAATTTTAGACATGAGACTAAAGCGAACTAAGACAGACGAAAATAACAAATACAACTTCTGCTTCTGTTACTGTGTTATAGAACAGAAAAAAATGTAGCTCCCCACCCAATAGTTTCTGATAAACTAAATTTTAGTGTTTAATTTGTAACTCTGTACCTTAAAAATTTATAGACAAAGAGCTGGGTAAAAATCACAAATAAAATTTTAAAAACAGAGGAAACTTGACTCATGATGAAAGAGCACAAAATGAAGTCAGGCAAAACTTGTTTAAGTAGCAACCAAGGTAACAGGAAAAAGGCAGAATGACTTTATAAATATGTAGTTGAAGTGTATGAAATCCATTAAGAAAGAAAAATTGGTTTACAAGGATACAAGAAAAATAATGGAATGAAATTAGGTCGTATGATGTTCAGTACTGGTATAGAGAAAAAAAATTCTTACTGTGGGAACTCAGTGTGATAGAAAAGCAAAGAGCAGAATGAAAGCACCATACCTTCAAGTATATGAAAAAAACTGATGGAGCATTCATCTAAAAATATATACCGCATAGTGCAGAAATCCCCAAAGGGTGAATCTCAAGATATAATAATTCTTCCATTTTGTGATTCACGGATATAATCCATCCTGGTAAAAACATTACTCTGAATAAATCAGTGGCTTAATAACGCATATATCTCAATGCAAGATATTTGTAATACTAAAGACCATACCTGTTTTGGCCAGCATAAGCAAATGTGTACTTTGCAAGTGTTTTAATGGAATTAGATCCTAAGCTTCAACACTCATGACAAATCTCTAGATTTGATGTGTTAACATCTGACTGGCCTACTCACTATACAAGGGGATGTCAACAGTTGCTATATTTAATGGGTTTGCCTGTAAGAAAGGGCTACAGACAAAACAGTCTTGCCATCTAGTTCATGAACATTTGGGCATCTCCTATTCATTGGGTTATTAGATGACCTTATGCAACAATGAATTTCAAAATAAACAAACATAACTGCAAAACAACAGTTCAAATATTAGGCATTCCTTTCTTATCTCAGGCAGATAAATGGGCGTTTCGCAGGAGACATCTATAATTTTGATAACCTTTTTGTAATAATATTTATTTATAAAGGTGCTGAGATTGCGCATGTGTGTGGGTGCCTGCATTCATGTGGGCATGTTCATGCATGCACAGACATTTTCAAAAGAGAGAATATTATGACTTGGTGAAGGCAATCCGATGTACTGCCATAGGATCTCTCTGTAACATAAAAGCAGTAATCCCCATTGTTTTGTCCTTACCCAGAAGCTGCAAGTTTGTTCCTGGGCTGATTGGAAAAAAAAAAAAAAAAAAAAAAAAGATTTTGCTTAATAGGATGCAGGAGAGGAGTAGTAATCTCCTCCTAGTAAGACAATTAGGATTTCTGTTGCATTGAGCAGAGTTGTCAATAGTTGGCAAAGATCTCTTAAGATGACAGACTTTTCCAGAATTGCTTAACATTGTAGGTCAAACTGGGACCCAAATGTTTACAGGGGGAATATTTATGTATCCTTAGCCTGTATGAACAATCAATCAGAAGGAAGACGACAGAATTTACAGATACTTGAGAGGGCCAAAATACACTGAGGCAAAGCTGAACAACGGAATAAAGTTAAAAGAGGAATAAACCTACCTTCTGTATCAGAAATAGTGTGGCCAGCAGGAGTAGGGAAGTGATCGTGCCCCTGTACTTGGCCCTGGTGAGGCTGCACCTCAAATACTGTGTTCAGTTTTGGGCCCCTCACTACAAGAAGGACGTTGAGGTGCTTGAGTGTTTCCAGAGAAGGGCAACGAAGCTGGTGAGGGGTCGGGAAAACAAGTCTTATGAGGAGTGGCTGAGGGAATTGGGGTTGTTCAGTCTGGAGAAGAGGAGGCTGAGAGGAGACCTTATCGCTCTCTACAACTACCTGAAAAGGGGGTTGTGGTCAACTGGGTGTTGGTCTCTTCTCCCAAGTAACTAGCAATAGAAAAAGAAGAAAAGGCCTCAAGCTGCGCCAGTGAAGGTTTAGATGGGATATTAGGAAAAATTTCTTTACAGAGGGAGTGGTCAGGCATTGGAACAGGCTGCCTAGGGAGGTGGTGGAGTCATCATCACTGGAAGTGTTCAGAAAACGTGTGGATGTGGCGCTTTGGGACATGGTTTAGGGGGCATGGTGGTGTTGGGTTAACAGTTGGACTTTATGATCTTAAAGGTCTTTTCCAACCTTAATGATTCTGTGATACTAAGAACAAGTTTTCTTACACTATCAAAGAGCTTCTCCATGGCAAATAACAGAAGGTTGAACAGTTGTATATTTAAGTGAGGCTGACCACTGAAAACAATGGTGTTTGTTGTAAGATGGAGCAACAGCCAAGATTCTGAATACAATTTCACTTATAAGACAAAATTAATGTTTCTTCATAAAGCAAAATTTAATTCTGGCAAGGCATTATCTATAAGCTTTAAAAGACACAGATCATCTCCCATAGTCTTCACATTTAGCCTGCATCTCCAAAGTAGCGTTATGTACTGACAAAATATGCAATGTGTAACACGCCATCTTACTGATCTTTAATATTAAAAAGTCACCATAGTACATTCAAGTAAGATATAGCAATGTAGTTGTGCTATAACTCTCAAGGAATACAGGCATTTCTTGTACCTCTACACTAGGAAGAACACTTACAGACCCAGTAAGTTGCTGCAGAAATAAGCTGCTCAGGTATCCATCTCAGTGTCTCAAAATTTACATTCTTCAATCTCAGCATTTCCTTATAATTAAATATCTTCTTTTCAGCACCCTTAAACTTTTCAAAAGCCATAAAAGTTTCACCTTTCACTAAACCCACAGTGTTTATATAACCTGATTTCATTTTTAGCCTGGCAGAGATGACAGATAAGTCAAGAAGAAAGGGTATAAAGAGGAGAGGGCAAAGTTTCACAATTAATCTCAGGAATAAGAGTACGTAGATCAGGTCTTGAGCTTCAGTATCCAGGAGTGTGCCCTACCTACAATATACACACACCATATTTATCAACTTAATATTGCTTCTACAAAACCCAATTCATTAATACTGGTGAAGTATTTTTAACTGTTTTGGTGGCACGTGTTGAAAACAGGCATGGTACCATGTTCAAGTAAATGCAGAAGACAGTCAAGTGAAGTTGAGAATAAGGATGTTTTGAAATGGAACACAGGGAATGTGTTCTCAGAACCAAGAAGTCTGAATGCTTCTATAATCTGGTCCCTGGGCTCAGGGAAACACAACTCTTGAATTTCAGTGCTTGTATAAATCTATCCTAACAATAAGCAGTAAAGACAATATTAGACTAGGTAATATTATCTCTGATTCTGGTGTGTTCTCCCCCTCCGCAACATACTGCCCACTAATGCCGTCTCTCATATATTAAAAAAAAAAATGTACTGAGGAAGTCAATGGACACTGAAGTGTATCTGAAGCTACCCATGCATATGCAACAAAAAGACTATGAAATGGTTGATGTCTCAGAATGGCAGATTTACCATAAAACATCAGAGTGCATGTAAAGTAAATGGTGAAATAGGTTAAAGTAAATTTATATTGTCTTCAAGAAAAAAAAGTAAATCTGCAACAAAAAGTCCTATTGAAAAGCTCTAGAAACTGGGTGCTCAAACAAAATCTCAAACAAATGTGTGTGCAAGAAAGTCTTCACTCTATTGCTCAGTGGACAGTGAGTGAGAAAAGTTGCTGTGTCAGAAGGGAAGGCGATGCTGAGCACTATGAATGGAAATAATGCAAAGGACAAGTCTGATTATCCAACCCATGGCTTTGCATTGATAACTTCTAAATTAAATGTGGTCAATGAATGCAAGTTTGATGAATCAACTGTAACTATATATTGGACTAATATTTTTTTTAAAGTCACAGGCATCAAAACAGGAGGCAAGAAATCTACAGGAAGGCCATGTCTCAGACAGATAAAAGACAGCAAGAACTTGTGATGAAAGCACCATGGCACATCATCATGGTGACTTACATGACTTACACAGTAGCACAAAATCAGTGACTGGCAGCAGCTGGCCTTGCTCAGATTCAGTTGGGGTAAGTAGTTGCGAAGATGAATATACAGATGAAAGAATGGCTAGTGCAGAATATGCAAGAATGAGTGCAGCAGCCAGAATCCAGATAGACCAAGTCCTATCCACTTGCACAATACAGAAAACAAATCCCTTCCTGGTCAAACCAAAGATGATTTATGATTATCAACCCAGGAAGTAGGACAATCAGAAAAAGAATGAATAAAGAAATAAATATAAAATGTCTGAAGATCAGCAACGTATTTGGGGGTTGATAAAACAATTAAGGCAGCCTCTCTCTCCTTCAGTACTGTCTTTTCACTCTTCAAAGCAGAAAGAAAATACATTTACTGAAAACCCCTCCCATCTCTAGCGCTTACAGTAGAAGCGGTGGTTATCCGTGAAGACTGAGAACTAGCTTATACTTAAAAGGTAATCTCTTATAATAAGAATAACTTGAAAGATTGCTATTTTATCACAGAAGCTTTAGAAAGTCATCTGGCAAGAATCAGAAAGGCAAAGCCATTAGGAAGTCTAATTTCTACTGAAATTTCAATGTAATAATAATTAACAATTATAATGAATAATAATACATGATAGTACATGAAAGAAAATGAATGTTTGATTTTTATTTTAAATAGAAGACTATGCAACAGACATTTTACACATACTTAATTAGCACTATTTATTTTGGAAAAAAGATTTTTAAAAAGTATTTTTTTCTAGATAACATATTATGAAGTAATAATACATACATCCATTTATATCATTAGCTTGACAATTTTTACCAGCCTCCAAAGAGACATTTAAATATTCGATGCCATGGGAGAAAGATACAATACCTTAAAGTAACAGGTACTGACACTTTGGGTATTATTTGGTATTGTTTATTTTCTCCAAGGGAGAACTGAGTTAACAACCAAATTGATGTCAGAGTTACTGTGATGTTTTCTTCACTCTCCTCACAGTAACGGGCATGAAGAGGAGCTGAGGACATACTAGCTGCACGACAAAATGGAGCAAAGCAAAACTTCAATGCATATGGCACATGCAGAGCGGCAGTGAAATAAGTGTAAGGCGAAACATTCAAGGGAGACTAACACCCTGCAGTTTGCAGCTCCTCGCTACTCTGTTCAAGGCTCGTTCAAAAGATCCACGCATATTTGTGACTGAAAAGCAACCACAAGGAAATGAAGGTAGAAGTAGAAAAAAGAAAAGGCAAATTAACAATCTGAAAACCTTCTTGTGATCCCGAATCATCATTAAGAAACAGAACTTAAAAGAAGCTGGACCTTTCTTCAATCAAACTAGGCTCGTCTAAAATAAAAGCCAGCAAATGAAATGTCAGACGCAGTTTCCACACTTCTGAGAGGCTCCTAATGCTCTGAAATGGAATACAACTCTGGTTTCTCTCTGTGAAATCTTAATTCTCCGTGCTTAATAAGGCAGGTCTGTGAAGCTGGAGGCCTCTTTCTTCCTTTGCCTTATTAGAATCTTTCAAAATGTGAGCATATAAACACAAGGAAAAATACATACTTCAACGCTTCTACCGTTCAGGGCTTTTAAGCTCAGTAATTACACAAAACGACCCTTTATATCTGTCTGACTTGCTCCAGTAGACATTACTAGCAGCATAATGAACAGATTAATGAGAACCCTCAGTTTATTTTTGTGTAGTGAGACTTGAAATTGAGCTTAACAATGTAGCAATTTCCGAGACATCTTGCTTGAATATATTTCATCTTTGTATTATATGAATGTGGCTACACTGAGTTCAGCAACTCTGGAGGAGGCATTTGGATTTCCCAGAGTTGCTGTGAAATTTGCTTCACGTCAAATAGGACGAACAGTGGTTGAAATATACTCTGTTTGACAGAAGAGGTACAAGAACAGTTTTGCTGTGAAATCAACTTCATGTAAAATAGGATGAAGCGTGGTCAAAATACTGTGTTTGACATCGCAGGTACAAGAGCAGTTCCTTTTATCCTGTTCCACTCCCACTTGGGAGCTCAGGCATGAGACAGAATTAAGGATTATACAAAAATTAGGTAAAACATTGTTTTTGTCATTCTAGGTATGACAGGACAGTAGATAGATGCAATAGTGAAGGGAAGCAACAGAAAAAGTGATATGAGCATACAGGCAGTTGAAGAGGCAAGCAGGCTGAGAAATGTTCAAGGTATTTTATTATGAGAGAAAACAGGCCCATGAAAGTGGTTAAGGAGAAGAATGATGGATGAGAGTGGATGTGACGGCGTTCTAGAGATGGGATCATAGAATGATGTGGAGGAACTAGAGGAGGACAGGAGGAAAAAGCTGATATGTTTGTGGCTAAGTATAAGGACCTACATACACGAGTATGTAATGTGCCACATGCAGTTACAAGGAAAAGTATTCACACACTTCAAATACTATCTCTACAGCGAAAGAAATAATCACATCATGATAGAGATTAGCCTGGTTTCACAAAAGTATACCCAGAAAAACATCCAAAACTGAGTTTGCCACTAGCATTGTGTAAAGTATTTTCTCACACAACATGGAAAACACTCTTCTGGAAAGTGGTTTAGAATTGTTAAGTACATGACCTCTCTCTCTCTAGGTGTTCCTCACCTGCGATTTATTATTGAAGGAAATACAGCAGTGCCTGAAAACTGGAAATGCACATAGTACATCATAGGATAGAAATATGAAACACTGGACAAGAGCAGTAAACATCAGAGTGGAAAATTATTGGGGGGGGGAAAAATCGATCAGAAGACAGTTAATAAATGTTGTTAATGAATCTCGCATTCACATCTCAAAGGGCTTTTCATGTTAAATTACTAATTACATTCATAGAAAAACTATAGAAAAAAAATTGATGGGAACCAAGCTGAGAATTTAAGATTTGAAATAACTGTTATATAATCAAAAGATAATAAACAATGGAAACGTGAAATTAGGTTTGGAAGTTTTGAAACATTTATCATAACAGCAGTATACTCTGAATAAGAAACAATGAGTCCAACGGGGGCAGGGTGGGAGATATAATGCAATGTTATAAATCTTCTTAAAATGAAGTCGTGCCCTCCACAAGAAAAAAATCTGTCCAATACCAGCCATGCAGACAGTTGACACAACTGCCTTAGAACTGCCCATCAATAAACAATATTCATTGTCTTCCAAATTCTATCAGAGTATTAGACCCTTTTTTCCTACCGGATAATTGAACATGGTATGTCTGCTGCCAATGGATTAGATCCATTTCACAATAACTACACAAGAGAACTTTAAAGAACAATACTGAGTTGATAACCGTCATGATAGCCTGTTTCATATTTGTCTTTACAGGGCTCATTTTATCAAAAGTGTCATTAACTTTGAGGTCTGACTCCTACTGGCCTTTGGTATCTTCTGTTTTTCATTTGACTTTCAGACTCTTTGTCAGCAAATTCTTCTAACAAGTGCAACACTAACACGCTCAAGCTCACGTATCATAAATGTTTTAAAAAATAGAACGGAACATGACTGTTTTTCATTACTGTCATACTGTGTAGAGAAAAACAGCTTACTGTGGAAAAGAAAAAAAAAATAGCCTCCATAGAGCTTTTGAAAATTGACAATTACACAACCAGTATGCATTAATTGGCTCTCACTTAGGGAAGGTAAGCAAGCTTCCCCTGTGAAGATAATAGACATCCAGTTTCTGTCTTCAGCCTTTTAAAACTGGGAAAAGAGGAGGTTAGAAGTAGCCTGTCAGTTCCTGGCTTTGAGCATTTAATTATTAATTTACACAAAACACTACATTAAAAATACCATTAAAACAACCCAGAGCAGCATACTGATAGTTTAAAGGGGAAATTCATGCTTCAGTAGACTGCCAAAACCAATATATGCTATTGAAACATAATTTAATTTTCTTTCTTATCACTTTGTTTGCCACATACTGATCATCAAAGGTATCTGTTGAGGTCTATGCTTGCTACCTAGGTTCATCCTACCCCTTGTGCCAGAGATCCAGCAAAATGATTTGGAGACTCACAGGACACTTGTGAGACAGCTAATGACATTCAGAAAGGATTGTAACTCCACTAAAGACCAGGTAGACAGAAAGCCAGGCAGCAAGCAGCAAAGGAGACAACTCTTATCCACATGTCTCTGAAGACAACAAAATTAATAGGTAATATTACTAGTAAATTTTCTCATTGCAAGTATTCTGTCTCTTGAAATGTGGGCCCCTGTGAAATTCTTGCAAGTTTTAACTCCATCTACTTTCATTTACTACTGCAGCATATCCTACATGGAAAAGCAAGTGAGTTATTTTTCTGGAGCCTATGGCAGTATATTAAACACAGAACTAATGGCAGAAAGGGTAAACCCAGGACTTCAAGACCTTATCAACCACCTAGAATGCACTCACATCTCCAAAATTTATAAAAAAAACACACATGATTCGGAGTACATGTGTGTTAGGAAAGAATTTGCATTGGAAAGAATCCGTATTTCAGCCTCACACAAATACATGTGTAAAGATTCTTAGTTGACCGTTGCTCTGAGAGGTACTTGTAGTCAAACAGGTAATCAGAGTCCCAGGCAAGGACATACCTACCTGAAACACTTGACTAAAAGCCATTTAGAGGCAGATTTCCCCCTGTTGGAGCTGTCCTGTTTGCATAAAACGCCAAGGTACTCATGGTAAGGGGAAGGACAGAGACAGCAAAAAAAAAAAAAAAAAAAAATCTCTCTTGCATCCAGCAGGAGTATTACCATTACACTGTGATGGTAAACTAGGTAAACTGCATCACCTCCACCTTACTAGAGCATCTGTTAATTTTGTTTAAAATAAAACTCTATCTCCCCTGTTTGTTTTTGTTCTCAAAATTACATGAAGTTAAAATAACTTGTTTGTTTTTCTCAGGACAAAAAAATCCACATGTTTTCAGTTTGGTTGAAGAAGCCTTTTCTTAAAATTTATTCTAAATTTACAGAAATTAACCCAAAATGGCAGTTCCTCACATTCCTACCAGTGACTGGTTCAATTTTCTCTTTTACATTAAGATGTCTCCTTCACCATATTGATAACTTGCCCAACAATTTTTATGTGAGGGCCTTCATTCAGAGCATGGGTCACTGAATGATGATATTTCTTCCATTCTACATTCAGCTATTTTTAAGCAGTAAGAATATGGCTTTTTACGATCACAGTACCATGTTTCAGTATTTCTCAGTAAAATGGAAGTGGTCCACTGTACACAGTATGCAGTGATGACACTCTCTACAAAACAGTCCTAACATTTATAGCATTTAGTATTTATATAGTATTTTCTATATTTGTTTTCTATGGTCAATATAAACTGATGATCTATAATTTATAAATATATAATACACATAGAATATTATATGTATTTATTTGCTTTATTATACTATATATACTATATAGTATTTTGAGTTATTAACCTGCCATTACAATCAAAGTAATTTTGAGATGAAGTTGCTTCTGCATTTTTGCAAATCCTACTTGAAAAGAAAATAAAACATATTTAAAGTGGTTTTTTTTCTGTGGTGGGGTGACTGTAAAAAGTGCAATATGCTGATCATAAAGGGCAAGACATTTAAATTGAATATGAAAAAATGCTGTGAAATGCAAAGACATCACCTGAAAACTTAGGGATTTATGTGGGGTGCCACAAACCTTTCAACTTATCCCAGTTAGAGATGATGTAGTATTTAAATGTAAATGTAGAGGATAGAAAACTTTCAAAGAGAAGTAAGATTTTTCAAGTCAATGCTTTTTCTTTACAATTTTCTAGTCCTTGTTAAATTGAATTGTTCTGGAGTGTACTGAGCTTTTGTAATTATAAGTATCAGGACCAGGTCTTTGTATTTCTTTAGAACTGATTGTTGCAGACAGTGTAAGTCTGTAGGACACTAAGTCTGTAGACCTAAAATTAAAGACTGGTGTTTTGCTAGCTGGATGCACGTCTGTCAGAGCAAAGTTAGGCAAAATACAGCTCTCTAATCCACCTGAATACAGTTCCTACAGCCACGCCTTTGAGAACTTATAGAACATGGCAAGTAGACATTTGAACTAGGCAGCCAACCAGCAATTCCACCTGCACTGTGCATACTTAAGCAAGTGCTCCCTTTGACTGTTACAGACTATTAGTATCAAAATGTACCAGGAAAAAATGCAAAAAGATTCTGACTCTCCCCCCACCTCTCTCTTTTCTGGCTTCAGCAGTGGAAGCACTAAAAGGCTGGAGACAGACAAAAAGATTAATTTTATCTATTACACTGAGATGCCTTTGAGAATGAATAAGTCTCCATTACTCTTTTTCCAGACCTGCAGGCAGAACCCAGGTTTTCTGCTCATCAATACCCTGCCCTTTAGAGACCGTGAGAGGACATGTCAAGTTCTCCTTCACCAACACGTCTAGGCCACCTCGTAATGCATGTTTGAATTGCACTATTTGTTACGAGATGAAACAAAAACTTGAGAAAAATGTGTATCAGCAGTGTTGCTAAAAAGGACTGAATAACTCTCTTGCCTGATGTGACAAACTGAGATACATCTCTGAATTTGTAAAATCAGTTTTGTTTTGGTTGGCA
The DNA here is from genome assembly GCF_000687285.1 of Phaethon lepturus. Taxonomy (NCBI): domain Eukaryota; kingdom Metazoa; phylum Chordata; class Aves; order Phaethontiformes; family Phaethontidae; genus Phaethon; species Phaethon lepturus. The sequence continues at coordinate 55,483 of NW_010522364.1, forward strand.
CAAATACAGGATGGGTGGGGGCTGGCCCCATATGAGCTGATGACTTCAATTTTGTCCCAGGATGGAAAGCGTATCTTGTGGAAAACTGACTTGAGAAAACGAGAGAAATGAGACTTTTGTAAGTCTGAGCTTCCCTGGGGATCAGCCAAGAGATCATATCCTATCAACATTCACTGAATGCTGAGCATACCTGGCTTCAGGATATGTTAACGTCTAAATATGCAGCCTATCTTTTCAGTCCTGTGACAAATACCTGGGTCATTCTTTACTTGGAATTAGAACTACCAAATGGTTTAAGAAGGCTATCAACACTGAATTACTCTTCCATACAGGAAGACTGTGTTTTATCAGCTGACCCAGTAAGTACAGAAAAGCCAAAGAAGAGTATATATGTAGACAGTATTCAAGCCTAATTTCTCTTGGTTTTCGATACAAATGAAAATGAAACAGTTTTTCTCCCTTTTTTATCTCTTTTTAAGAAGCTTTTTTTTTTATGGAAGGGTCATGTTCAAAAGCAGAGTGGTCAGCGCATATAGTCCAGGTACTCTGCTTTTTAACAGAGACAAGGTCAAACTTAGGTAACCGGTTGATCTGTTATGAATTGGTCCCTACTCTCACTCTTCCCATCCCCCTTAAAACAGCATATGATACACTCATTGTGCTTTGATCAGGGAGAAATTCGTTTGATTAAGAAAATCCTTTACCAAGCCTCCTCTCTTGTTTTCTTCTCCTCTCCTACCATGTTTCTCAAAGAGGGGTGATTTGACACCAGGGTCACCATAAACACGTGACCTCTCGAGAAATATGGTTTAATTTCCAGTGATCACAAAACCAAGGGTATGCTAGGCAGACTGTTTGAGAATGAACAATCAAACTTATTGTTTGAAGATCCAGTAATGATGTGGATCTTCAGAACTTGAGTGTGGTTTGAAAGTCTAGATATTCAGCAACGCTATCAGCTGGTACCTCCTAAAGTTGTATTTACAGGGGTCTAGAATTAGAAATCTACGGGTTATGTAATCATCCTTCTCTTCACAGTCAAAAAGTCACCTAAGTACTGAATAAAAGGATAAACCCCCCAGTTTTCCAGTTCTGACTTTGTGCAAATAAGTGGATATAAATTAAACTCACTTGCAGGAAATCTTTGTGCGATCGGCCACCATAGTCCACTGCTGCTGATTTGTTGAAACCTCAATATAGTAGCTGTAGCTTCGATCATCACAGTCCCACAGCAGCAACCTGCATATGAAGAAGATATTGAGTGATAAGTAAACTAAACATTAAACCAAGCTGCTTACATTTTCCAGTCCTTTATTTCCTTCTCTTAATCCTTTATAAATGTAGCTGTTTCTTTTGGGATGTGCCTCTAACACTCAAAAACGTCTTTACTGTTTCTGTCAACTCGAACTTGAGCGTCTCTATTCTTACTATCCTAAAGCCAGTAACAGACTTACAGGCTTATACTAACCATCTTACCAACATTAATTTATTACATTCATCCAATTACTGTTAATTTATTTAAAAGTCAATAAATGAACTCATTTATTTGGCACATGACATTGCCTGCTTTAAAACTGAATCAAAGATCTGTTCAGAAAGGTCAGTTTAATAGGGGAAAGAAAAAAGGTTCTGGTGACTAAAAAGATTACACTGTCTTCTTAAATGTATTATCTTTTATTTGGTAACTACTTCAGTAATATTAAAAAAAGGCAGGTAGGAAAATGGGAATTCCCAATCCTGGTTTATCACATGAGGAAAAAGACACCAAATTGTTGACCAAACTGCTAAAAAGACAAAAGAAAAAGGAAAAAATAGAGGGCTCAAGGACTCATTCCATACTCATTGTAACGAACATGCAGCTTTTCAGGAAGGGCAGTAAATGACCGCCTTCAATTTCCACACTTGCCTCACAAAGAGGAAGATACATTAAATCACATCCCTGATGCTTTGTAAGTATATAATTCCCCAAAAACACATCTGGCAAATGTTGTATCCTCTCTACTCCTCTTTTTATGGGATTATCTCCCTGTTTTAAGAGATATTTAAAACCTCAACATCATTCCTCAATTTAATTTTATTTCTAAGGATATGAATTAAAGCAAAACCAAGAACCTTGCCCTTCCTCTCTTCTCCCTCTCAGTGGATGGGATTCAGGTAAAAATCCAGCATAGAATGCCTTCTTTAGCAAAAAACATGAAAAATTCTATCCACCATGTTTGCGACCCAATATGGAACATAATTTTTTCCAATGAAGCATCCACAAATGACAAGAGGGTATTTACACAACTGAAAGGGGCAGCTGACGGGCCAGAACAGAGGCAGACACTTCTGCAGTTTTTTCTTTAGAAGCAGTTAAATATTGTCCATATTTTGATTAGTAGTTATGGTTTTGCCTACATTTGATGTAAAACACTTGGCTGGTGTCATTCCACTCATTAGCAGGGTAGTTTAGAAAAACTAACTGCTTGCTGTTCTTAGTGGTTTTACATCAACTCAATGGCAAATACAACATCAAAATCTCAAAAATCTTTTCTATTTGAGTTAGAGGTGACTGGAGGCAAAGCCAGCATGCTGCATTTACCATTCACTGAAATAATGAGCTCTCATCAACCTACCGAAAGTTTTTGAATTGCAATATTTTAAGTGAACAGTGCATATTACGTCTGTCCTGGAAAATTATGCTTTGCTTGTTTTGTTTTGGTTAAAACTCTTATTCTCTGAACCCATACTCAATACATCAATGCAAAATAAATACTCTACTGCAATATATTGGCTGTTACCAACTGCTTCTATCTCTTGATCCTCTGGTTCTTGTCAAAGCTAGCTAACACTTACTAGGATTACTGCATAAATCTATTTGTTACCGAAGCAAATGAACCTGCTGTAGTCAAATAACCAAAGCACAGACAGCTATCCAAAATTGCACTACGTGAACCAATGACCTAAATGAGCATAACTACAGCCACACGCACACACAGAGAAGTGTGAAAGCCCGGTAATACAGCTAACCAGGGTTCCTCCTCCAGCTGTGAGGAAGAACTTCCACAGATCCACATTTTTGAAAGTGCAATAGATAAGGATCCATTGATTGTCAATGAAAATAGCTGAGACATACATAAAAAGAAAAGGAACTTGTGTCACACTACAGACTTTCCCAAACAGAGTTTCTAGCTCTCTCTTTAATCGCCTTTTAGTAGAGTGCCCAAGTTTTGTATTATAAATTACTTTCTTCCAGTTGAGGAAGTCTTTCTTGCTTTCAGCTGCTACCTCTGCGGGGAGGAATATAACTGCAAAAATTATTGCTCACTTTTATCATTTAAAAAACCAATACTGCTAGAAGAAGAAAATGACCTAGCCAGTCACCGAACGCAGAATCCTTCCTCTTAAAGAGAGAAGCTATTCCAAGCAGAAGCTGGACCGTCTTCAGAATCTGGTTATTAAGGATACGTGTGTCTCTATCTTTGCCCAAAAAAATACTGCTATTACCTTCTTTGCAAAACAATCTAGTTTAGCTTTTTTTTTTTTTTTTTTTTTTTTTAGTTTAGGAATCCCAGCATTCAAAGTGGAATCGGGTCTACAGGACAAGCAGATTTAAAATAAACTCCCTAGATGCTCTCAACTGAACTCAGCTCATTAACATTCTAAAAAATAATAAGCTATCAAAAATAGCTTTAAGAAGCTAAAATAAAACACTTCTAACAGAAGCCTTTTAGCATATATTAATACTGTCTAATTGCAAATTAAAAAATTCAGAGCTGACTTAGTAAAAAATAAAAAAGGTTGCCTGTGGCATCATGAAAGACTTAAAAAAACCCCAAAAACCCCACAACCCAAAAGAAAACCACCCAACTCCAACCCCCTCCCCCTGCTTCATCAGATCCTCCCCATACTGCTCCTCTATAGCTTGAAGGTCTCCAAATACTGAAGAGCACTGAATGAAGCACAGTTTCTGTTAAAAAAAAAAAAAAAAAGCGCTTATGGACGAAAATCCTGGATTTGGTCACTACTAATACTGAACAGTTCCTGAATTGATTTAACATCTATATTTAAACCAAGTCTTCTAAATGATAAAAAGAGGGAAAAGCAAAAACATACATAAATTCGTTTCCTTTTAAAAAGGCTATTAAAATGTAGTTCCTTTTCAGTAGGATCCTTTTCATCATGGGGGCTCAGTGTTGTTTCCTTGATCCGTGTTTTCAAAGCTATGATCAAGAGTTTCAATATCAGAAGCACACTAGTGACTGTAATTTCAACTAACACCACTGGAATGCAAACACAGCTGGCTTGGCTTTAGAGCAAAAGGCTAACAGCACATATGTGTACCTTTTAAGAATGTGTATAATTGCTCTCTCCCAAAACAACCTAGCCCAGCTTAAACAGGTTTAAGAAAGCATATGGCTTAGAACTATTACAAACCAAACAATGAGTGAATTAAAGTTGGCAGAATCTTTCCCAACGTGACTTAGCATGCTAACTGTAGATTTTTGTTTCTTTGGGACTTGTGAAAGAAAATAAAAAGTTCTTTCTTCACCTCCCTGCAGTAGCTTTTTTAGGAGAGACTGGAAAGGGAGACTGATAACAGAACCTGCTTGGCATTTATGCTGCATGAAATGCCTTTCTGGATAAGCAGTGAAAGACTTTCAGGTGATTACACGAATATTCACCAGCGCACACTGAGCACGAGGGCCACTTTTTATGCAAGGTACAGTAATCTTTGAAACACATTCCAGGCAAACTACCAGACTAAACTTTTGTAGAGAAGCTATGCTTTGCTAAGATGGATAATAAAGGACAGGAAGGAGAATATTCCATTTAAAAAGTCAGAACTATACTCATTGGAAGTGCATTTGTTTATAGAAAAATTGCCCAGGTTCCTAGGACTTTCCATATAAAAATAAAAAGCTAAATTAGCTCATTATTAAATCTTGCCTTCAGGACTGAGAAGGAAAAGGGGAACGAAGCTTTATCTGGTTCACTCCCTGCAACATCATGAGATTTAAACATTTTTCTCATATGCCACTTCTTTGGGTATCTAAAGTCTAAGCCAGTTAATCGTTTAATATGGTACTGCTATTTACATCACATGTTGAAAATGCCTCATTATATAAAATAAAAGCTTTTCAAATATAAATAAAACTTCATATTACAGGTGTGGGAAACCGATTATATTGGCTACCTGTTACATCAAAAGACGCTGCAGCACTTTTTTTAACAGTACTTCACTAAATGTCATGTGTTTCCCTATGATTGATTGTTCTGCATTTATACAAGCATTTTGTGCTGTCTCTGCTTGCTTTTTATTCCTATATTTCTGAAAAAAACATTGTCACTGTTTACATCAGACTGCTGTGTAACTACATATACCCAAGGTGTTAGCAAAATAGCAAACAATAACAGTTGTGCACCTGACAGGAAGATACCTGCTTCCTGAATACTATAAGTCAGTAGTTACCACATACAGTATAAATATTTGATAGTACTGCGTTCATAAACTAGTTGCATACTTACAGAAACCCAAAAGACAGAAATAAAAACATGAGGTAAGACACCTGTTAAAAGATGGAGAAAAAGAAAGAAAACCCAAAATCGTATGGAAAGCAGGTTTTTGTATACAATTGAGTTTGCATTTTTGCCTCCAGTTGTCTATAATGCCCTTTCATTTTCTGCAGATATTTATGTTTCAGTAGTTATCTTGCAGGAAACCAATCTTTCCTATAATGGAGGCAAAATTCCTGTGTATTTGCTATGTGCTTATATGATCATTTATTTTAAGTTACAATTTCACTTTCAAGTCAGGCAAGCACAGAAAACAAGCAGCAAAGAAAGAAAAACTTCCTAAGCAGAAGTGGTATGGAAAATGAGAAAGCATAAGAGATGTATATGAAGATGGTATAAGCAAACAGAAAACATTAAAGATAACAGATATAATTTGTTAATTTAAGAATTTATGAATATGAAAAACAAAACAGTTGGCTATCACGTATTCATATTAGTAATAAAGTCTTCAAACAGATTAAACCAGGATAAGTGGTTAATCTGCTTTTACAAAGATGCAAAATATTTCTATTTATTTTAACATGAAATCCACTATGGTACAGAAGAATTCTGTCTCCCTCCACCACATACACTATAACAAATCCTTTTCTATCTTCTATTTTTTTTTGTTGGTCTTTTTTCTCCTTTTTTTTTTTTTTTTTTTTAAGGAAATTCATAGGGGAAAAAAAAATCCAAAGACCCTATGAAGTTATCAGCCAAAGACTGTAGCATAATAGTATTACATTTCTATTCCAGATAAATGCAGGGAGAGTTAGACAGAGAGCTATTGTGATATGGCAACCTTTTCAATATTAAAGTTTTAGCCATTTAAAAGTTAGATCATATTTACTATGTTAGACACACCGATTGCTGTCTTTCTGTTCCTAGTTAAACATAATGGTTTTTCTGTCATTGATAAGGGTTTTTTCAGAGAAGAAAAATATCAAGGTTATTTTCTGTCCAGACAGGCAGCAATGTAGAAAAAAACTACCTAAAGTAACATTTTCTTTGTTAACTGTTCCAAGTATCTTGTAAGCTGTTCCAAGTAGGAGTCTTAATAAAAGAATAAACCTCTTAACAAAAATAATTTCTATTAACTAAAAACCAGTATTTAGTTACAATTATTTTTAAATAAAATAACAGAATCATAGAACAGTTTGCATTCAAGGGACTAGCCTTGTCTAGTCCAACCCCTGTGTTTTCCAGGTTTTTTCTATTATAAAATACTATTGGGCAGAGACTATCATTACAGCTGTTTCAGAATTTGAGTAAATTTTGATATGGGAGTCAAGAGCTCCAAATTTATATACAAATCCCTGAAGAAGTATTTGATATTAACAGGGTTTCAACATGGTCTCCTATAGCATCCCTGTATCCAAGTTGTGATGTTACAATTTAGATGGGTAGACTAACATGGGTCAAAATCAGCTAGATTGTTTAGTTCAACAGGTAGTGGTTAATATCATCCACCCAGAGACTGGATACAAGAGGAGTTCCTCCAGAGTCTACTCTGGGACCTATCCTGTTTAATATCTTTATCAGCAGCCTGGACAAGGAGGCGGAATGAGCCCTCAAGCTTGCAGATGACAGCAAACTGTGGGGTGCAACTGAAACGGTTGAGATTATGTCTGCCATTCAGGACAACTGATTGCCAGCCTCTGGGAAGACTAAAGGCACGGGCAAAAAAGAATTCCATGAAATTCAACAAGATCAAAAACAAAATCCTGTACCTGTAATTCACTGCAGTAGTAAATGCTACAGACTGACTGTGCTAAATAGGACATGGGAGTCATATTGAACAGAAGATGCCATTAGTTGCCTGTGTGCCTTCTCAGCAATGAAGGCTAGCAGCATATGGAGCTGTAGCAGCAGGAACTGAGCAAGCAGAACAAGGGAAATATATTATTCTCCTTTACACGACACTTGCTAGATCATACCCAGCATACTGCATCCCATTTTGGACCCAAATACAACACTGATAGATCTGAGCAAGTCCAGCAGAGGACGACCAAGATGGCTGGGAGGTTGGAGCACACACACTGTGCAAGAGGCTGAAGAAATTTGCTTGTTTAGCCTAAAAAGGCTTGTGGGTGGGGAGGAACCTAACAGCACTTTTCAATACTGAGAGCAGGTTACCAAAAAGACTGAGCCAGGCTCTTTACTGAGGTGCACCATGGGAAAAACAAAAGACAAGAGTGAAAAATTGAAACAGGACATTCCAGATGGACTAGAGGCATAGGAAACAGGAACCACGTGAAAAGGAAAAAAAAAAAGTACACTGAGGGTAATTAAACATTGGCACAGGCTACCCACAGTTGTGGAATTTTCTTCCTTGGACGTTTTCAAGACCTGAGTGCATAAAGTCTTGAGTAGGATAGTCTTTCTTCATAGTTGACCCTCCTTTGAGGAACAGGCTGGGCTAGATGTCTTCCTCAAGTTCCTTCCAACCTGAATGGTTCTAAGATTCTAAAACAGTGGGATGACTTCTGCAGAAAACATGCATATAAGACATACTCCTGAAACATTAAGCTCTCTATGCATTTCTAATGCATATTTGAGTACCAAGAGTTCTTCTCAGAACTCAGAATTTAGTTGCTATGGTAACACATTCTGACTTGGAGGCTCTCTCCATGTATTCTGATTTCTATAGATTAAAAGCAGCTACTACCCTTTTTTCAAAGGCTCGTATATTTACTCTCTCTGATACAAACATATTCAACGGCACATTCCTGTCTCTGAACTTAAAAGACACATACTTTGATTCCTAATTATTCATTTAGAATCCAAACCCACAGGTCTAATGACTCAGTTTCTGGGGGTAGAACAATTCATGTCATTCTGCAGTCATGGTATACCGCCAACCTAAAGAAAATACTCCTGGAAATTTTTTTCTATTATGTGGGAGGTTGAGATCAAGGGAGTTTTCAAGCAAGCAAACGGTAGGAAAACAAACAATGAATACAGTTCAATCAGTTGTGAAAGACAGTCTGTTCAAAAAAATCTCTTGCTTTCTTTAATATTAAGACTCTTTCCTCTATTTTTATAAGCTATTTGATTTCTGTACCAGTCACAGATTTCCTGGTGCTAAGTAAGAGACCATTGTCACCATCTTTAGCATTCCACAGTACAGGATGCGTTCCAGACCCTTGCCAAAGGCATAGCTGCCACACGGTGAAACCTTGCTTCTCCCTTCAAGTGGGCATCTACCCCTTGGCTGCCTATGATCTGCAAACAGACATGGCTGCAAATCAAAAAACTTGTTTTTCTAGGCAGAACACAAAAAGGAAAATATGACATAGGTCTGGCTCTAGGCAGTGCAGGTAGTCTCCTCTGTGAGAGGATACCCTAGATAATGATGCTTATTATTGTTGTTGTTTAAGGCAAGATAATAATCTGGTTTGTACTATACATGCAGGAGAACTGAGATTATAACCCTACATCTGTACAATGCGATACCACATAAATCACTAAATACCTGTTAGTCTTAAATTATGTAATGTTTGGATTTGTTGTTTTGTTTGTTTGTGGTTTTTTTTTTTTAATTTGCTCTACACACTTGCCAATTACCATTTCTTGGCAACCAAAGTCTAATTCATCTAACACACTATTTAATAATAAGACTTAATGAGAATAAACACTAGCATAGTATTTAACATAGGAAAGTCAATTTTTAACAGTGACTTGAAAAGATGGTATGGACTCACCAATTGAAAGATAGCAGAAAATGGTAAGATAGGAAAAGACTATGAACTGAGAAACCATGCATTTCAGTTCACATATTGCTGTTTTACTTCTTCATGTGGTCAAAGCTTCTGCTGCTACTTAGATTTAAGTTTAAAGTGGCACAAATATTATGTAATTACATTTTCAATTACCTCTTTTAAGAAATCTGAGTACTGTGTCTTCCTGGTTTTCTACTTGAGATGCAATACTTAATTGAACATTAAAAACACCAAACTCAAAAGCATAAAACATTGAGTGTGGAAAGCTGCCAACTATACTTATTCAACTTGTTTCACACAGTGAGAATAATGACAGACTTGCATTGTGTATCTCTACCTAGTATACAGACAAAACAGTATTTTTATTAGGTTAGAGATTTGCTTGGATGTCTGATTTTAAACTATTTTCAAAGTTTTATAACCACCATAACAATGCCACAAGCCAAAATCAAAGCACAGAAAACAGAAACTGGCAGTTATAAAAGAGATTTCAAATCTCACTTGCCCATCAATCAGTTTGAAGAGGCAACTATAACAGGCAGAAGGCATCGAGCTAGCTCCTAGCAATACATACCTCTGTGCATGGTCTCTGTTGCGAGCCAGTACCTCACCTGAGGTTTCAAACTTTGCTCACTAGTGCTCTAACTTCAGAAATCTCTCTCTTTTTTTTCCTTGTCACAGAGAATACAAATTAAGTCCCTGACAACATATTCTAAATTTCCAAAGAACAGGAAGCCATGAAGACAAGGTTTTGTATGTCTGATTTTATGAAACAAAAAACCATTTACAGTCAGAGAATCTGAAGTTGGCAAAAATCTTCACCTCTGAACAATCCTGCTCTCCAATCTATTTCCGAAGTTTCTACATTAGCCAAAAGTTTGTTCTTTGTATGTATACAGACATTCACTGTACAAAGACCAATGAACTCCAATCCAGATCTAAACACATTCATTAATCCAACACTGTAAAGCAATATTCGGGTTACTGTACCCTTATTATACACTCCATGTTCAAGTAAGAACTGGTATTAATTGTACAGTGAAAAAGAAACCTGGCTGACTCGAGATGATGGCTTTTTTCAATAACTATTTCTGTTTTCACAATGAGGTAGCTATGAGGAACTGCACCTACTTGGACCACAAGTAAGGCTGCAATTAAATTTCTATTTTAATATAAGTATATACCTTTAATCTTGCAATTTGACTACTTATGTTCTATGCCTCTGAAATGTAGTATTTTCTGGAATTGCACCACTGTATCTCAACATATAATTCACACATTTAATTTTTAACATGGTCACTGTACTGAAGTAAGAAGCCAAATGACAACTACTAAACTCGTTCCATAATTATCGTCGTTTCCAAATGTCATATATTCTAAAGAAAATAACTGTGCTCAGCAAAAGTTTCACTGTTGCCCTTAATTTAGAGAAAAATCAACCCTCTTACCGTATTGATCCAATCATGTACGGCTGTGCTAGTTGTACCACAATAGCTCCGCTCCCAAGCTGATGGCACGTGTACCCAGAATCCCAATCATAGTTTTTTGTGTCTCCATTCAACAAGGCATTGCGACTGCGACTTACACCCTCAATCACACTGGCACAGTCTGCTATTGTTGCAACATTTTCAGTGGGAACTGTGAATTTAAACACAAAGACGACAGACATACAGTCAGAAAACAGTTCAGATACCAAAAATCTTTATTTCTGCCAAAGAATTGGGAAAAAGGAAAAAAGGGTTAAAGTTTGATCAACACAAGGACATTTAACTCATATTTAACATGAACTATGAAGCAGAAACAAGTGGTACAGATAATTTTTATACCATTGATCCTGGAAGAGCTTGGTAAATTAACAGATGGATTTCTGTCTTGGTGATATGAAAGCACTCTTTTAATACAAATGGGAAAAAATTCTCATCCAGTAAAACTTTTGAAGTTTTCAAACAATTTTTCCTGTTTTCATGATGAACACCCCCCATGCCACTCCCCTGTTGTGTGTGTCATCCATGTGTCTTGTCCTGCTGTCTGTCCGTCCTC
>NW_010522365.1:0-21452 GCF_000687285.1 Phaethon lepturus
GGGGTGAGGCGGACGTGGTTGTCTGCTCTCCTCTTCCTCCTCCTGTTCTTGGGGGTGCCCATAGTGTTGTAGCCCTTCGGCTGGGAGCTCCAGGTTCCCTTTGAGCTGGAGGCTGAGGGGGTCTCTTACTCCTGGTGAGCAGGCAGTGGTATGGGGAAGCAGGGGCCATTGCTCCTGATGAAAAAGGGAGTGCTGTTGAGGGGAGAAAAAAAGGCCATGGGCAGTGTTAAGGTGGGAACTGTCTGGTATCAGGGCTAAAAACAGAAGAGGCTAAGGGAGGATGTATTGAGGAGTTGTCAGTGGCTTTTTTTTCTTGGAGGGCACAAACCTTCCTTTTGTCCCGAAAACCAAAACCCTGAGCTCAGGATCTTCCTGTTGGGTGGTGGGCATGGCTGGGCTGCGTGCTTGTGAGACAGAAGGTTCTCGCCTTGTTCAGAAGCACCGTAGTCCGAGGGGCCTCTGCAATCTGATGGAGCAGGTGACTGAGGGGATGTTGTCCCATCTGCTTGTGCTTAGCTGTGGGACGCCAGCCTGGGTAGTTGGAGCAGGGCTGGTTTGTTTTCTGGGCTCTTAATGTTGGCTGGTGTCAACATCCAAACTTGCAGAAGAGGGACCATCAACTGTTGGCTTATGCACCTCTAGAATTTGATATGTGAGCAAACCCTACCCAGCACTGAGTGCATTGAAGCGGGTTAATACAGGAATACATACTAAAAAAGGGAGTGTTTTAATGACAATATAAACCTGCATTTATTTAAGCACTCTGCCACTTTTTAAGCCCATTTAAAGATAAACCTGTGAGTGGTGGGGGGAAAACCATCTTCCTATCGGTCTTTCAGGCCTTCCTCAAGTCATGATATAGTCACTGTTGAGCCCATTTATGAGAATGGTGCCATTTGTTCCCAAAACGCTTTGGTGTCTACTCAGTCTTCACAAGTCAGAAAGCTAAGCAGTATTGTGATGTCTGAGGAACATGGTAGGTAGAAAAGTAAAAACTCAGAACAGAGGAGTGTATGCATAGATGTAAATTTTTAGAAAGAAGAACAATTCTTCTGTTGAAAAAACTGTGGTTTGTGATAGCATATTATTCAGGCTCTGTAGGATGGGAAGCCACTAATTTGTTCTTTATTATTTTCACAAGTACTAGTTTTTTATGAGTTCTGAAGCCAGTAGGAACTTGCAGATGCTGAATTAAGGATTATTTGTTGTAGTGACAGGCCATTTACTCTGTTGTGATGTCATTGTTGAGATGATAGACAGTATTGAAATTATCTCCTGAACTTGACAACTCTGTGTGGACGATTCTCCCCTGGAGTTGCCTGTGAGAACTCTGGACATTGAAGGTATTACTTGTGAGATAAGCTCTCCTGATATAATTCCAAAGTTTTAACTCTTCCTCCTGAGAAAGAAATGCTTCTTCTTGTCTTCGTATTTAAAGGGAAAGGAGGATTGGTTTTACTATGTCGACTAGCAGGAATCCATGAGTTTTTGTCTCTGTGCAAATTCTTTATGTAGATGATTATCAGATTCCTGTAATTTGTAAAGTGACCTTTTTGCAGAATTAGAACTTCGTGACGAAGTTATTGTGCCTGGTGGGTCTGACCTTCTTCCAGTGGCCTGGAGGTGAAGACAGCCACTGTGAGAGCAGTGCAGTTGGGACAGAGCAATCTTGTCTTTGTTCTTGAGGGTATCCTTCTAAATAGAGTTCCAGCTAGATCTTGTGTCCCAATATGTGGTCGTCCTCTCTTTCCCAAGTATGACCAACCTGATTTGTAGTAAAAGAGACTATAAAAGCAAACAGGAAATTTTGGGATCTGATTCTGCATTTCTTTGAATGTTTGAACTTCTCAGAGTAATTACTTGGGCTCTCTGAGGACATCCGTATTCTCTTTTAATAAAATGAAAATTGTGAAAGAATTCCTATACAAGAACAAAGATGTTCACATGTGAGCTTCATCTGGTCTTCCTAATTGCACTGTCCATGTTGTAGAAGCTGGACTTTTAGGTAATAGGAAGATGAAAGCTTGATTGTAAAACTCTCACATTTCTTTTTTTTTTTAATCGGGAACATATTTCTCCTCTAAAATATAATTGCATCCATTATTATTCCTGTTGGCAGTGGGCATCTAAACCTTAAGGCAAAAGCAGACTGCATCTTTTCAAGTGCATTGATTTGAAAATTGAAGTTGGCTGTTCTCCGTTTGATGGGTTGCTCTCTAAATCAGAGTAATTAACTAAACTAAAGATTAACAACAGAGAATGGGCCTTGGAGCTTGGAAAGCGTGTGTCATGACTGCCTTTGTGCCACTTTTGTGCTGCTTGCTGAACTATTTTTGTTGGAGAGTGTTTGGATTCAAGAATTAGTTTTTACATGATACTGGATACTTCAGAGGATGAATAATGAGAGCCTTTCTGCTTCAGTCACGAATTCCTATCCAGAAAAGTTTCACACTGACCATAAGTGCTGGCTGCCTCATGGCTGTCCTCCATTCTGCACTGAAATCTGTTTATTGGCAGCAGAAAGATGTCTGTTACAGAAATCAGCATCACTGCCACTCTCATTGCTGTAGGAAGAACTGTAATGCAAACTTCAGGTTTCCAAGCCAGTTTAGGAGTGCTTTTGTTATTAATCTGCAGATTAATAACTTTTGATAGTAGAGTTACGTTTCTTAATGAAAAATGCATTACCACCATTAGTTGCTGTTGATGGTTCTTGGGAGCAAACCACGTGTTTTATTTCAGGTTTCGCTGTCCACCTAGGAGACAGGTGGATACTGGAAGTGAAGCGAGAGTATGTGATCACTGCAGAAGTCTGTGACACAGGCAGCACTAAAGTGTATTTATCTGGTGTGAGTATGTGTTTAGTTAGCAACGAGCAGCTGCCAAAGGGAGTGCCATGATGAATTGTTACAGATACTTAGCACTAATAAGGAAATGAGAGGGAGAGGGAAAGAAATTAACCCTTGCTGTGGTGTTATCTCTGTCTCTCTCTTGCACACATTTCTATTCACATTTCATCCATACCAATCTTCTTACTGTGCTGCAAACCTCTACAGAAATGCACAATTCTGTGGGTGTTTATGGAAAGTGCATCGTGTTTTCCTTGGAAGGGGACACAGTTTTCACTGATCTCTGTCAATCTGCAGAACCTGAGAATAACTTACCATTTTGAATATTTTGAAGAGCTCCTGTCTTCTTATAATGGGTCTTAACCATATAATTCAGGTCATGAAAGATGGCGTCACAGGGATAAAAGCTGACCTAGTTTCTCTTCTTCTACAGGTAAGAGACAAAGGTGGTAGTAATTTTCTTCAGAATTTGTTTTTTCTAGTCCCTCAGGTCATATAATAATACTCTTGTTCACATCTATGTGAAAGGAGCTGCTCTGTGGTTCAAGCTTTGCCATATTTCTCCTGCAAGAGCAAGTTATTCTCTACAAGGTTTCCGTAGAAAATACCTTCTGCAGTTTCTGCAGTCGTGAGCAGTCCAAGAGGCAAATCTGACTCCCTCAGAAATATGAGAAACCAGGCATTTTGATAGAAAGGCTGGGAAAAATTGAATTACAGCAGCAACTCTTGAACTTTCTGCTTTGGCGTCCAAGCAGCAGCAGCTCTTATCTGAGCTGTGTGCAGCATGGCTTCTTCTTACCTAGGCTATGTGCAGATCCATGGCACACTTGCTCTTTGCCAAGTAGTGTTGTGGCAGACAATTTCCAAACAAAGCTTTGGAGTGAGGGTGTTCCAGGGACCATTTTCCATAGGTGAATTAGATGTAGTTTTTGCAGCTGATGAGTTTCAGAGTAGAAGCAAGTTATTCCATGCCAACTGGCCTCAGCACCTGGGAATGTAAATGAAATTAAATGTGTTCAGGAACTAATACTGATGTAGCCACAGACTCCAGCCTCTAATTTTATACAGAGCAAAATATTTTAGAGGCAATCCAGTTGTTATAGCACCATATTGATTGCCTCAGAAAAGAAGCATATCTGATTTCAGATATGTGGTTTTTTTAAGCTTATGTTCTAAGGAATCAGTACAAATCTTCTTCGCAGGATTTCAGACCTCTTGAGGTTGTATAAAGTATCTAGTTCTGTTACCTGTCATTTGCTAATGGTTGAAAGCGTGAGCTTTCTCCTTTTGATGGCAAGCTACTTTGCTTGAAAGCTTACTTCTTTTTTTCACCTTGTTTGTAGGATGGCTCTGAGGCTTACTTCCCCATACCAGTCAGCCATGAGCAGGAAGTGAAGATTTACCTTCCCATCAAGCTGTCACCTTCTTTCCTCGCTTTTCCACACCATCCCATGGAAGTCTTGTATCAATATAAACTTCAGGTGAAGCAGATGGTCGATAGGAAAATCATGAAGCCCTTCTTGGTGTGAGAGCCTCTCCAGGAGAAAAGTTAGTTAAAAACATCTAGCAAATAGAGGTTCAGTGAGGATCCTGAACACTGAACGGGCCAAAACACTCTAATTTTCCTTCTTTAGCCTTATAACAATTCTACTCCCACACTGCTCTCTGTTTAGCTCCCTGCAGCAAACCCCACTTTTTGTCGATAAAGTCATGTACTCTTTTCCTTTCTCCAGAGATGCCATGCTCCTATCCTCAAGGGTTCTTCCCCCCCTCCCCCACCCTTTCCCTTTCTATCTTCCTCTCTCATGTCTTTTTGTTATCTTGTTCTTTGATCACATGCCTGTATTCCTGGGGCATTTGCTGTTCACTTGGCTGTGCATCATGAAAGTTCACTGGATTTTTGAACTGTTGATAGTCTTGTGTAATTGTGAGAAGAGGCAACCGAGATGCACTTTTTCCCTGGTCTTTCACAAGCTTTGGTCCTTAGTTAACCTGGGATAAACGGTCTCCCTATGTCTTGGCTGGAAAAATGGATTTTATTTGGTTTTACTTGAGTTGTAAAAAAAGTCTACATGTTTTTCATTTTACTTCTGACGGTCCATTGTGAGACATAATAGAAGTTTGAAATGTACTTTGAGATTCTCAGCTGAAAAAGTTATAGGAGTGTTGTTGCTGAGTTTGGTTGGGTTTTGGGTTTTTTTTTATAGTGTTACTGCATAGCTAAGCTAGTACTGCTCACTTTGTTACAGGAAATAATCCTGTGGTGAATTGTGTGGCCTGAGCCTGGTGAAGCTTTTCTTAAGTCTTTTTACAAGGCCATGTAGCGATAGGACCAAGGGGTAATGGCTTTAAACTGAAAGAGGGTAAGTTTAGGTTAGATATAAGGAAGAAATTCTTCACTGTGAGGGTGGTGAGGCACTGGAACAGGTTGGCCAGAGAACTTGTGGATGTCCCATCCCTGGAAGTGTTCAGGGCCAGGTTGGATGAGGCTTTTGAGCAACCTGGTCTAGTGGAAGGGGGTTTGGAACTAGATGATCTTTAAGGTCCCTTCCAACCCAAACCATTCTATGATTCTATGTCAAATCAATGTAGTTGATTTGAGCAATGGCTTTTGGTCTTTTGAGTAGAATATCACCTTTCTGTAAGTTTAATTTCTCTGTAATAGAGACACAAGTGTGTATTTTCTTCAGTTACTATGTCTTTGCCTCTTTGCTTTCATTATAGGTCATCTCTTTGCAGCCTGGATTTTTAAGCCTGGAAATTTATGATCTCTGTTTGAGATTTCTGGGACCAATTACAGCCATGTGTCTGATGTGCATGAGTTGGAGGTGGATCTCACTGATGAGATACAGTCTTATGGAAGTCAAATGTTTCTAAAACCTAATGTGGTAGGATATATTTCCCTGCCCACAGAGAGGAAGCAGCACCAAGATAGGTCTTAGGATTAAGCACCCAGAGCAGGACATGGATACAGAGCCCTCAAGGAAGAACGTATGAATCATTCTTTTCCTTTCTCCTTGCCCCTTCTCTTTTTAATCTAGCTTGAGATTGACAAGTCTCTTGTCATTACCACTTGAGTCCTGGGTTTTCAGTGGCTTCCCTGGTGGAGTAAATATTTCAAGTACATGAAGCTGAAGCTGCAAGCAGCATCTCCTATTGTTATATTTGTGTGAGTATTACAGTTGGCAGGTTGGAGCACTCTTAAGTACTAACTGATAATGTTCATCTTGTATTGAAAAAAAACAGGACTGATAATTACAGAAGAAAACCTATTTAAAAACCCCTGCCTATTTTCTGGCTTGCTGTGTAAACTTTGGTAGACTGTATGAAAGATGTCAGGACCATAATTGCCAGCTTTAGCAGTGAGTTCTCTGGAGAATCTCCACTTACCCTTCTGTAAAACGTTAATGAATTTCTAGATAACTTTTTTGACAGGCTGTGGCAATTAACTCATATTTGTAAAGCTCTTTGAGATTCCTGATTGCAGGACTAATATGTTTTTTCATCTCCCACTGCCTATGGGCACATGAAACACATCTGAAAGAGTGATATATGTCTGCATTAATTCAGACGTGGTAGCTCAGTCCATAAATTTTCTTTTGACAGAGGAACTGACTCCCTCACACTTACTGTATTAATCGGATGGTATTTTGCCACTCGGAGCTCTATGTGTCCTCTGTCTAGGACTATGGATATCTCAAAGTTCAAGCTCAATAGTATAGCAGTCACAACTTGCCTATTAGACAGTTCCTGCCTGAATTCTCTCCTAGTTATCGTACAGGAAATGAACGGTGAAATTCTAGAAAGGTGTCTTCACAAGCAAATGGAAGAATATTCTGAATTGTACGTACTTCTAGCTGTTGCTGTCGGACAGACAACTGGTAGCTACACCCTGGGAGAAGATGGGAAGAAGATTTGCTTCTGCTCCTCAGAAAGTTGAGCTAAGAGCTAAGCTAAGCTTTTAAATCTGCTCACCTTTAAGTGTTTCTGGCCCACTGTGGAATCCTTTTCTTCAAAGTTCTTTAAGGAAAAAAAAAAAAATCCCACTTACGATGATACTCTGAAGCCTCAATGTTTTATGTCTCTTAAATTCATATTAAAAAAAGATCCTATAAATAATTGTTGTCAGGGACCATTGATAACATTTCTGTATTTTGGCAAAGTGTCCATTGTCTTTTCCTAGTCCTGTCATTCAGAAGGAATAATCACTTCCCTCACTAGAAATCTCTGTTTGTAATAAATCTGTGCCAAGATGTCCTTAGACAGGCTCCTGTGATTCAATGCTAACAGTCCTAGTATTCTGTCTAGCAATGTTTCACAAAAAAGAAATGCGTATAACATTTTACAGGAGAATATTTTCCCTTTTACCAGGTCTTCCCTCCACTTAAATTGATTCCAAAGAAACTCACTCTTATTCCACACAGTATGATGCAGGTGAGCGTTATTTCTTGTGAACAAATGAGAATTTTTCACTTTTTTCACTCCCCTTCACCTATTGCTTCCTTTCCTCCTCAGTATTGGTATATTTGAGGAGAGGTGTGCAACAGGCAACTGAAGACATTAATTCCCTAAACGCCAGGGTTTACATTCACTAACTCAGGTATGTTTGTTTTCCTCAGTGAACAGCTGGTGTTTTATTTAAATATATTTCATGTGATGTCAGAAGGTGGTTAGTGAGGACACAGGAAAAGTTACTGTTTTTTCACAGGTATCTTTCCATTATATTTTTTTTCTGTCTCATCCTTTCCGTTCTGCTTGGATAGAATGGTAATGGTTTGTCTTGGTTGCCCTGACCTTGAATAGTTGGCCTTGGAAAAAGCTCCTATTAATAGTATATTTGTTCTCATGTTGTACTGTGACAGCTAAGGGGAAAAGGTAGTTATAAAACCACTGTTTCAGTTTAACTTGTTTCCCATTGTAAACAAGAGTTGAGGCTGTTACAACTTGGATGGGAAGCTGCCATTTCTCCATAGGTTGTTCTTTTTTCTTGCTTTCTGGCGCCCTCAGGGGGATATTGTTAAAGGCAATATTCAATCCATGAGAGAAGTCAACAGGAATCAAAGAGCTTTAAAAGAAATCTAAGTGTGTTTTGTCAGCAGTTACCAGCATTGTACAGGTGACAGTTTGGAAACGGTAAGCCAGCGTGGCAATATAACCACCTACTCAATGGCTCCTGGAGATGTAGTGGCTAAACCTTCCCCGCACGGCAGAAAACAGCTGAGACCTTAACCAGGATATGGACATTTTGTTTCAGAAGTAGAACTATAGACTTCTTCAGGCTGTTTAGTTCACTTATAGGTCTCAAAGCTTAGTTGTTGCTTTATTTTTGCAGGATCAAGTTGAATTAGAAGTTCAGTTAAGAGCAATAAAAATTCATGTACCTGCCACAAAACTTGCAGCAGCCCCTGAGGTAGGTATTGTAGCTGATAGGGAAAACTTCTGTTGGCCAGACATTGAGGAGGATTCTTACCCTAATAGGCTTCTGCAATGAATAATTTACTGCGGGTTTAAACCCTGAGGTAGGTGTTTACTTGAGCGATACAATCAGCAAAAAGAACTTCTTCAGTTCTCTAATTCAGTAATTCTAGCATGCTAAAGGAAGTACTACTACTAGCTTATGAAACAGAAGAAACAGCCTTGTCCAGCTGTTCAGGCTAGCTGCTTTAGTCCTGTTCACCTAATGCAAGGAATTCAAGTGTTGTAAGGGGCTAGGGCTCTGCACTTAACTGCAGTTAGGGTCTGGGAAATGACTGAGTGTGCAGGGGAGGGCAGCAGAGAAATACCAGTGAGGAGGAGCCTAGAATTGCCAAAACACAAATGCCTGGAGTAGCAGTACTGACCTCAGTTGTGTTTTAGCTCACGAATGCATGGTACTTTTGGAAATTCCTTTGTAGAAATTTGGAATGCTGTCATATGCATTTGTGGTGGGAAGAGGGTAGGATCTTTTCACTGAAGTTAGTAATTTAATCAAGGAAGAGGAGGGTTTGTTTTGTATTTTAAAAGGACCACAGAGAATATACTACTGGTAATAAGTTTACGATGCGCGTATCGTCATTCCCCTTCCACTCCAATTTTTAACCATTCATGTTCAATTTCTAATGGCGTATAATGTGACCTAATGATTTGTCTGCTGTTTGTATTGAGGATTGAGGATAGAAGTCCACGATACAGGAAATCTAAGATGACTTCCATTTTGTGTTGCGTTTGCATGGCAAGGTTTTGGTAGCGGTGGGGGTTGCAGGGGTGGCTTTTGCGAGAAGTTGCTAGAAGCTTTCCCTGTGTCCAATACAAACCCGCTGCTGGCCAAGGCCGAATCAGTCAGTGACAGTGGTAGCACCTCTGTGATAACACATTGAAGAAGGGGAGCGGGGGAAAGGACACACAGTATTTGCAGCCGGAGAGAGGAGTGAGAATGTGAAAACAACTGCGGACACCAAGGTCAGTGCAGAAGGAGGGGGAGGAGGTGCGCCAGGCGCCGGAGCAGAGGTTCCCCTGCAGCCCGTGGTGAAGACCATGGGGAGGCCGGCTGTGCCCATGGAGCTCCACGCTGGAGCAGATCTCCACCTGCAGCCTGGGGAGGACCCCATGCTGGACCAGGGGGATGCCCGAAGGAGGCCGTGACGCCGTGGGCAGCCTGCACTGGAGCAGACTCCTGGCAGGACCTGTGGCCCCATGGGGAGAGGAGCCCAGGCTGGAGCAGGTTTGCTGGCAGGACTTGCGACCCGTGGGGTGACCCAGGCTGGAGCAGCCTGTTCCTGAAGGGCTGCACCCCGTGGCAGGGATCCAGGCTTGAGCAGTTTGTAAAGAACTGTAGCCTGTGGGAAGGACTCATGTCGGAGAAGTCCATGGAGAGCTGTCTCCCATGGGAGGGACCCCACGCTGGAGCAGGGAAGAGTGTGAGTCTGCCCATTGAGGAGGAAGGAGCGGAAGAAACAACGTATGATGAACTGACCACAAACCTCATTCCCCGTCCCCCTGCGCTGCTCAGGAGGAGGAGGGAGAGAAATCGGGAGCAAAGTTGAGCCCAGGAAGAAGTGGGGAGGGGGGGGAAGGTGTTTTAAGATTTGGTTTTATTCCTCATTATCCTACTCTGATTTTGATTGGCAATAAATTAAACTAATTTCCCCAAGTTGAGCCTGTTTTGCCCGTGATGGTAATTGCTGACAGATCTCGCCCTGTCCCCATCTCGACCCACAAGCTTCTTGTTATATTTTCTCTCCCCTGTCCAGCTGAGGAGGGAGAGTGATAGAGCAGCTTTGGGGGGCATCTAGCCAAGGTCAACCCACCACACAATTTCTGTGGTGACAATATTCTTCCTTTGCAGATGCCAGTTCTTCATGGTGGGGCTGAACAGCATGCTGACTCCGTTTTCCTTTGGTAACGCTAACCCCAAACTGATACTCCAGTGAGCAAGAGAGATGTTCTAGACCTTGTTCCTCGACACATGGAGGTACAGAGCAAATCACCAAGAATGGGTTGCAGACCCGGTGCTGTGGCTGAAAGCATCAGGACATGGGGCAAGCAGCATTTAGGATTCTTAACTGAGCAGATGAGCCTTGAAGACTTTATGGTTCAAGTGCTATCTTCCCAGTCAATTATAGTTAGTATATGAAGTTAGGGCATCTCATGCTCTTTCCATCTTTTCTCTCTCAAAGTCTTCAAAACATGGAAGCCTTTGCAGAAGATTTTGCATAAAACTTTTGACTCTGTAATGATATTGCTGTAATTTTCTTTACCTACGATACGTATGGCCCAGATGGAGATGCTCAAGATTGTGTACCACTAGAAAGTTCTGTATGCGGTATGGGGAGCAGCAACGTCTGAACAGATGAAATCACA
The DNA here is from genome assembly GCF_000687285.1 of Phaethon lepturus. NCBI lineage: Eukaryota > Metazoa > Chordata > Aves > Phaethontiformes > Phaethontidae > Phaethon > Phaethon lepturus. Next base: position 10,689 of record NW_010522365.1, read on the forward strand.
TCTGTGCTAGAAGATCTCATCGTTAGAAACAGAATCCAAGGAAAATGGGATTTTTCTGTTTCTACACGTGTCACTTTACCTCCTTACTAAAACTAGTCACTTAATGCAAGGACTGTCACTGTAGTGACAGCTGTGCTATATCTCTTAACAGGTTTCCGTTCAGCTCACATCAAAGAATAATGTCGCTATGATCATACCTATGAAAGCAGCAGGTAGAACTAGTATTAAGGTAACGGTGCAGTGTCTGAACGCATCTCCTGGACAGTTTGAAGGAAACCATACTGAACTGTCGGATGAAGTGCAAATCCTGTTAAGTGCCGGCTCATGCTCGTGAGAGAGATAGGTGTATTTCGAGTGGAAGAAACTTGCAGGTAGTATGCATGGACAGATGCATCCAAAAAGCTTCCTTCCAGGTGTACGTGTTGGGCATACCTGTATAAAGAGGTTTACACCTCCTTTTGTTCATGTCTGTTTTTTCTGTTGACCGGTAACAGGTTTTCTTTTACTCCTGACTTACAGCTGTCATTAATCCAGATTTTTTAAAAAATTCTCTATGTGGTAATTTCTTTTTGTTCTGCCTGTAGGTATTTGATAAGTTGCTGCTATTCTCTGCTGTGTTTTCCACTGAACAAGTTTTGATGTCCATGAATTCTTAACTCAAGCTGTACACAAACAGGTAGACAAAGAAAGGAACATCTGGAATGTAAAGACAATTTATGATGTGTTTCTCTCCTGTTAGTGCGTGAAGCTGTCTGTCAGCTTATTTTTCCCATCCTAAGATATTCAGCAGAGACTTGTGGACTTCCTGCTGCATGACTGAGAATTTGAGGCATGCTCGGTTTCAAATTTCTGTCTAAAAAGGCTGTATTAAGTGTAGTTCAACGCAGAGCATAAAATGGTAGTCAAATTTTAAAGGGATAGGTCTGTACTGGTGAAACTTTCACTGCGAGCATTGACAGATGGAGCAACATGATTAATCTGAGAAAATGAACTCTAGACCTATAAAGCAGATCTCTTGCATGTAGGTAGGTCTTAGACAGTGTCTGCTTATGTAATTCTTTTTGGCTGGTAGGTTTATACTCTGCATTTCTGGGGAATCTCCTGGGTTACTTCACAGCCTCCAGATGTGTATTGGAGTGACTGCTGCGCAGGGCTGCATCTGCCCATTACATTCAGTTTAACAAATTCGTTCAGGAAAGTGTGCTTTCATGGTGCTCAGGCTGTCGGCATGAGGCTGAAGCCGTAGGCTGTCATGGTTTAACCCCAGCTGGCAGCTCAGCACCACGCAGCCGCTCGCTCGCTCCCCCACAGTGCGACAGGGGAGAGAATTGGAAGAGTAAAAGTCAGAAAAGTCATGGGTTGAGACAAAGACAGTTTAACAGGTAAAGCAAAAGCCACACACGCAAGCAAATCAAAAGAAGGAATTCATTCACCACTTCCCATTGGCAGGCAGGTGTTCAGCCATCTCCAGGAAAGCAGGGCTCCATCACGTGTCATGGTTACTTGAGAAGACAAACGCCATCTCTCCGAATGTGCCCCCTTCCTTCTTCTTCCCCCAGCTTTATATACTGAGCATGATGTCGCATGGTCTGGAATATCCCTTTGGTCAGCTGTCCCGTCTGGGCCCCCTCCCAGCTTCTTGTGCACCCCCAGCCCCCTCGCTGGTGGGGTGGGAAGCAGAAAAGGCCTTGACTCTGTGTAACCCCTGCTCAACAATAAGGAAAACATCCCTGGATTATCAGTGCTGTTTTCAGCACAAATCCAAAATGTAGCCCCATACTAGCTACTACGTAGAAAATTAACTCTATCCCAGCCAAAACCAGCACATAGACTTAACACCATAACCTGATCTGCTACGGTTGAACCTGTGAGTTGGTAGTTCAGTGTGATCTTGAACTAGAAGAACTTCAAGAGCAGCATCCTGAATACATGGTTGATTGTCAGGGAAAAGAGCAATAGCTGCCGATGTTTCTTGTCACGTTAGTGGCTGCCGGGCTGCATCTGCCCATTACATTCAGTTTAACAAATTCGTTCAGGAAAGTGTGCTTTCATGGTGCTCAGGCTGTCGGCATGAGGCTGAAGCCGTAGGCTGTCATGGTTTAACCCCAGCTGGCAGCTCAGCACCACGCAGCCGCTCGCTCGCTCCCCCACAGTGCGACAGGGGAGAGAATTGGAAGAGTAAAAGTCAGAAAAGTCATGGGTTGAGACAAAGACAGTTTAACAGGTAAAGCAAAAGCCACACACGCAAGCAAATCAAAAGAAGGAATTCATTCACCACTTCCCATTGGCAGGCAGGTGTTCAGCCATCTCCAGGAAAGCAGGGCTCCATCACGTGTCATGGTTACTTGAGAAGACAAACGCCATCTCTCCGAATGTGCCCCCTTCCTTCTTCTTCCCCCAGCTTTATATACTGAGCATGATGTCGCATGGTCTGGAATATCCCTTTGGTCAGCTGTCCCGTCTGGGCCCCCTCCCAGCTTCTTGTGCACCCCCAGCCCCCTCGCTGGTGGGGTGGGAAGCAGAAAAGGCCTTGACTCTGTGTAACCCCTGCTCAACAATAAGGAAAACATCCCTGGATTATCAGTGCTGTTTTCAGCACAAATCCAAAATGTAGCCCCATACTAGCTACTACGTAGAAAATTAACTCTATCCCAGCCAAAACCAGCACATAGACTTAACACCATAACCTGATCTGCTACGGTTGAACCTGTGAGTTGGTAGTTCAGTGTGATCTTGAACTAGAAGAACTTCAAGAGCAGCATCCTGAATACATGGTTGATTGTCAGGGAAAAGAGCAATAGCTGCCGATGTTTCTTGTCACGTTAGTGGCTGCCGCTTTGAGTTAAACGAACTGCCAGACTATCAAAGAGTAACAGACCTCTTTCACTTTGTTCTTCACTAAGGGAAGGGGCTGAATCTGTGAGCTTTTAAGTCTTGCAGTGTTACCTGACTCTTCTGTCCTTGAGGAATGTGATCGAGTTCTCCTGAGAGCTGGAGCCATCACAGACATTGCAGTGTTGGAAGTGACTTCTTGAGAAGCCTTTGGAGTCAGACAGACAATTGTAATGGAGCAGTCTGCTGCGAGAATGCTTTTGGTTTGAATGTTGGCAAGTATTAGAGGGTTTAAAATAGTTCGTAGTAGCCTAACGTTTTGTTACTACAGAGGATAATAGTTTTGAGAAGTGATCATCAAATCTGGTCAAAGTGATTCAGCAAGTACATTTTTGGGTACAAGAAAGAGATTAGGAAACTGGAGAGAATCCAGCAGAGACCCACAAAGAAGTGTCTAGAGCACAAGATGTATTAGGAGAGGCTCAGGGTGTTGGGTTTGTTTAGCCTGGGAGAAGGGAAAGGGGGTTTCTAATTGCACTGGGTAGTAGAGAAAGTGAAATTACACTCCTCTTGGAGGTGCACAGTGAAAGGACAAGAGGTGGTGGTGACAAGTTGCAGCAAGGAAATTTTAAAATTTAAAATGGAGACTAGGCCAAAAAAAATTCACCCTGAAGTTGGGGTAAGCACTGCAACTTCATCCTTGGAAGTTTTTAAAACTCAGCTGGACAAGATCCCTTGGAATCTGATCCAAGTTTGAAGCTAGCCCTACTTTGAACTGAGGATTGGTTTAGAGACCCACAGAGATATTTTCAAGCTGTTTTTTCCATAATTCTGTGCTTACTATTTCTTCTTGACCAGTGTAGTCACAGGATGCTTGTCCATCTGCATTGTCTATATTAATGAATCTGAAGTGATGATGGAGATTTTTGTCTACCTAGTAAAAATTAATTTGGTTCTATCTGGATTTTAAAATACTCGGAAGCCAACTGTTCTACCCCAGACTACATTGTTGAGCTGGAAAGAGTAGAAAAACAAGGAGACAGGATTCTGCTGTCAGGAATCACAACTGGTGCAGCAGTCATAAAAGTCCGGATACAAAAATCAACCTACAAGGTGAATATTTACTGCAAAATTCCATCTTTATATAAAGATGGCTATTTTAGGTAAACTGCATTTTTAGCTACATGCATGTAAAGTATGCACTTTTTTGTGGCACTTACTTAATCTTTTGTAGCTTTGCCTTTCATGGCAAGCATTCTGATGCTTTTCAGCAAAAGAATACATATCCGTTCCTAAAGTTCAGGTAACCATTTTTTAGTAAGTGAAATTTGAGAGTATATTTAAATCATCTATATTCACAAGTTTTCCATCCTGCTGTGTTACAGGCACAGCTAAGATGGCCACAAGTAACAGATGAGAGAAAAAAATCTCTGTATTGCCATGTTTAGCAATGTTGTTTGGATTATGAATTTTGCTGTTTCCCCTCCTAAATATTGAGCATATGGAGTGGATTTTTTTCTTGTTGGTTATCTTTCACATAGCAATAGAACAATAAAAGTAAGTGTGTCATTGAAAAAATTCCAGCCTGGGACTTAGGACAGATGTACAATGGAACTTAGGGGAGATGTACAATATTGAGCAGATAGAGATGTGAAGAAAGCTGTTGCTGGCCCTCACCTTCCTGTGAGGGAAGGTGAGAGCACTTCCAGAGGCCCACTAACACTGGGGGTCTGCTCTTGCCTAGCCACTAAACAGTACCAGCAATCTCCCTCACTCTAGCCCAAGCCCCAACTCCAAAACTGAAAATGTCCTGCAACTGCTCTCACACAGAAGGTACCAGGATTGAACTGCTGGATACTCAGCAGCTCGTAAAGAGCCTGACCAGCACTGGGGCTCTGTGCTTGCCTAACCTGCTGATGCTTTCTCTCACTTATGGCCTCATTCGAGCCAGAGCCCAGGTTCATGTGAGAGAAAACCTCCAATGAAATCTCCAACACAGAACGAGTCAGGACCAAGAGCTGTTGGTAGCCCTCACCTTCCCTTATTCTTCCCATACTCTTCACAGCCCCACCAACACTGGGGCTCTGCGATTGTTCCAACACCTAGAAGTCAACGTCACTAGAGCCCAGGAAGCAAAAGTACAGCCATCAGCAGAAGTTCCCACATGGAAGTGTCCGGGAGTGAATGCTGTTGCTGGCCATCACCTTCCATTGTCAGATCTTACATGGCCTAACAATCACTGGGGCTCTGTGCTTGCCTAGCCTCTAAATGGTACCAACACTCTCTCTAGCCAGAGCCCAGCTCTGATATTAAGAACAACCAGCAACTCCTCTCACACGAATGCCAGGACGGATTGCTGTTGCTGATCTTCACCTTCCCTTAGAAGCACTTTCACAGCCACAGAAACCCTGGGGCTTTGAACTTTCTTAGCCTCTTCACTGCTCCAACCATCTCTTTCTCCTAGGAAGAGCCCGGCTCCAAAGCTGAAAACATCCAGGTACTGCTCAGAAAAGATCCCAGGATGGATTGCTGTTTCTTACACTCACCTTCCCTTGGCAGCCCTTCCCCAGCCTAAACAACACTGGGGGCTCTTTGCTTTTGTAGCATCCTAAGGGCCACAATAATCTCTTTCTTACTAGGCAGAGCCCGGCTCTAAGTGTTGGACAAAGTCCAATGACTGCTCTGACAAGGAAGGTGCCAGGAATGAACGCTCTTGCTGGCCCTCACCTTCCCTTGGCAGAACTTTCACAGCCCCACCAACACTGGGGCCCTGCTCTTGCTTAGACTCGGAACGACCACAACACTCTGTTTCTCCTACATTGAACAATGCAATTATACTGATTTGTTCTGTTAGGTTTGGTGGTGGTAGGATTAGTAGTAGTATGGTATAATGTGGAGGTCTGTTAGAGATGTTCTCTTGCCTTTGGGTTTTGTGTGGATGTGATGTGGATTGGTAATGTACCTTGTTGGGTTAATAGTAGTATGAATAGGGTGTATAATTAGTTAATATAGTAGAAATTTTGATTAAAATAATCGCGAAGGCAGATAGGTTGAATAACGTGATTATAATGGTTAGTTCTGCTATTGGGTTTGATGGTGGCAGTGCTATATTTATGTGATTAGGTAGTAGTTATTAGGTGTCTCTAAGGGCTGTTAACCTTGTGTTAGGTGGAGGATTCATAGAATCACAGAATAGTTTGCGTTGGAAGAGACCATTCAAGGCCATCTAGTCCAACACCCCTGCAGTGAGCAGGGGCATCTTCCACTGGAGCAGGTTGCTCAGAGCCCCGTCCAGCCTGGCCCTGTTTCCAGGGATGGGGCATCCACCACCTCTCTTGGCAACCTGGGCCAGTGTTTCACCACCCCCATTGTAAAAAATTTCTTCTTTATATCTAGTTTAAATCTACCTTATTTTAGTTTAAAACCATCAGCCCTTGTCTTATGGCAACAGGCCCTGCTAAAAAGCCTGTCCCCATCTTTCCTGTAGGCCCCCTTTAAGTTCTGGCCAGCTGCACAAAGGTCTCCCCGGAGCTTCTCTGCTCCAGGCTGAGCCCCCCCAGCTCTCCCAGCCTGTCCTCCCAGCAGAGCTGTTCCGGCCCTCAGAGCGTTGCTGGGGCCTCCTCTGGCCCCGCTCCAGCAGGTCCATGTCTCTCCCATGCCGAGGGCTCCAGAGCTGGACGCAGCACTGCAGGGGGTCTCCCCAGAGCGGGGCAGAGGGGCAGAATCCCTTCCCTCGCCCTGCTGGCCACGCGGCTTTGGGAGCAGCCCAGGACACAGTTGGCCTTCTGGGCTGCGAGGGCATGTTGCCGGCTCGTGTCCAGCTTTTTGTCCACCAGTACCCCCCAGTCCTTCTCCACGAGGCTGCTCTCCATCCCTTCATTCCCCAGCCTGTGCCGATAATGGGGGTTGCCCTGATCCAGGTGCAGGACCCTGCACTTGGCCTTGTTGAACCTCATGAGGGTCACGGAGGCCCATCCCTCGAGCTTGTCCAGGTCCCTCTAGATGGCATCCCGTCCCTCAGGTGTGCCAGCTGCACCACTCAGCTTGGGGTCATCAGCAAATTTGCTGAGGGGGCACTCACTCCCATTAATTGGACTAATGTACATCAGGATGTATTTGTTTTGTTGTTTGTTTTTTTTTTTCCCTTGACATTTCAATACATCCAGCCCTCTTCTGGAATGACGTGCACAACTTACCCCAACGTACCAAACAAAGCATAAAATGCTCTGTGCAAAATCCACTTGTTAAATAAATATTTGACAATCTGGCTTCCACCAGTTTGGACAAACACTCCTCCCCTGGCTAGGAGTATCAGAATTACAAAGGGCTGTTGTAAACATATCTACTGTAATGGAAGAGATGGTTAATGCTATTTCAGCCTTAGAGGTAAAACAGACCTCTCAGGTAGCCCTGCAAAACAGAGTGGCATTAAATTATGTGCCCATCACTCAGGAAAGGTACATGTATACACCACTTGCTGTACAGATGTGGACCAAGATCAGAGACTAGAAAGGGATGTACATAAAATTTGAGGTAAACTTCAAATAATGCATGAAATTCCTGAAAAACAAAACCAAAAAAAACCTCCAAACTTTTAAACTGCTGTGGTTGACTCCCAGACATGAAAAGAATGGTTAGGGAAAAAACGCTTAAGACAGCATTGAAGTGTAATTTGTTAGGGTTATTAAGTTTGATGGTTATGTATGCATTAGTTAGTTGAACTTAAGTTGCAGCCAGCTGGTATGTAAAAAGATAGAACAAGGCGTAACGCAAGCAGAGGCCAGTTAGTGGACACCCTTGCATTCTAAACTCCTTCTCAGAGGGGAGTCTAGGTGTGGCTGGATCCAATCTTAGTCCCAGACTTGGTCTGTGATTTATGTCAAAAGGATTATATATGCACAATCAATCCTTTTTATCACTTAGCTAAGATAGCCAAGTTTAGCATGCTTACTTTAGTAAGTTCAGTCACTTGCCGAGAATCTGTTGTGGCCAGGAATCTCTCAACCTCAAGGAGTCACCTTGAGCGGCATCCCTACTCAATGGGAGATGCTCACATGCAGCCCGCTCTCTCAAAGAGCTCTCGGGCTGCTCACTATTTATGGGGGTGATTGACTTAATGGTCATATTTACATACCGACTCCAGATGGTAGTTTGTTAAACATCTGGGTTGAGTTGGACATTGACCAGCACCATGGTTAGGTGGGTGCATTGCTCTATATTAGCCCTTGCCTATTGTGATCGGTCTCCCCTGAATGCACTTTGAGCCAGATGCAGCCATCACACCCCACCACCAGTCATTATCACTTGAGCAGGGTTATAGGAAAAGGGCAGGGCAGGGAGCACACCCTCACACGCTCGAGTTTCTTTTCGCCTTCACCAAGCTTTGCCAATGCCCAGGCGGTTCCCTGCTGCACTCTAGTGTGCCCTGGGGCCTTTTCCAGGTGAAACAGAGGGTGCAACCAGCAGCAGCAAAGGTTGGGGTGAGGCGGTGAAGAATCCTGGCTTGGAAACATTAGTCTGGTAACAAAAATCCTGGTGTTCACTGCAGGATGTCTCAGCTGACACCACCCTGCTGTTGAGTGGGGCCCAGCACCTGGCCAGACCAGGGCATGCACTGCCACAGGAACACAGCACAGCCACAGCCTGTGAACGGCCACTGCCTTCCTGCCCAAAGCCGAAGGCAGAAATCAGCCCCTCTCACCACTTGCAGCTCCTCATTGTGCTCCCTCGTCCCCCACAGGCAAAGGGCAAATTGATGCCCAACATGCAGCCACAGTGGCATTTATTTATGGCTGGAAAAATCTTGTACTAGGGCTTGGAGCCGATGCAAGGTACCAGGCCTTCCAGGCCCTTCTTTCCCTCTTCATTTGTTTTATTGATTATGTAGTGATTTCTTTTACCAACTGTACGCCCATCAGCCGCTTCTGAAGGCGGCCAGGTGCCTCCAGGACTTCCTGGTAAAAGAAAGGCAGGCTTCTCTCACGGTCATTTTATTACAAAATCCTCAGTACCTCAACACACCTCAACCCTTAACAGAGCAACCAGAAAGAACAGAAACACAGCAATTAATTAACTGCTCACCAAGATACAACGGGGCTTCCTAGAGAACAAGCATCAACAGGGACCACCCCTGCCCCACCTAGAAAAGAAGCAGCTCTAACAAACCGCTCTCAAAAGGAGTCTGGTTTTGTCACTAGAGCGAGCTCCTTCCCACAGATGTTTCAGCAAGGCAGGCAGCACTCGAAGGAGAGGGGCCCTGAGGTTTACCGTGTTTGAAAAGACTGCAGCAGGCAAAGAGCCATTTGGCTGAACGGAGTCCAGAAGGCAGCACAGATGCCAGAAATGCTGCGGAGCTGCACCTCGCACAAACAAGCTCCTCTGTGTGTTAAAACACATTCGTATCACAGGTGCACTAGCACTGTGTCTGCCATGGAGTGAGGGGTCTCTGCTCCAAACAGGCAGACAAGGGGGGGTGGGGTTTTTTGGTTTGCTTGTTTCTTTTTTAAAAGGTAGAAGACAACACATCACTGCTGTTGAAGTGCTTGATTCCCTCCTGGCAGGGCTGAAGCAAAGCCCCAGGCAGCGCTTTGCAGGGGTGACCATTGCTGATCCCAACACACCTGCTGTTCTGGGTGGGTTAACATTTGTTCTTTCCTGAGCTCTGGGTGCTGGTGGCATTTGACTTTGCTCAGTTCTTTTTGGTCTTGGGTGTGTCATACTTTCTCTTACTCGAGTACCACAGCAGCAGCGGGATCCCGATAGAGGGCAGGGTCATGACGCCAAAAGCTGCCCAATCCAGCTAGAAGGAGAAGTTGTTAGAAAGAAGTCAAAACAAATCATGTATACAAGTCTTATAACCATCAGATCTTCTACTCTCAATGCATCTGGCTCAAATCCCACAGTGCCAGCTCCTTCACAGAGGTAGCTGGAATGAAAACTCGCTCTTTCTGCCATACTCTTCTGGACAACTGATACGGATTAATTGCAATCCACGTTCATGTTTTCCAGGCGACTGTACTGCAAACCAAATGCACCACAAACTGGCAAAAAGCCACTGTGCTGGGTTGCCCAGTTGCTGCAGTGCAATTTCAATTACCGATTGAAAGGTACTTACAAAGTGAGGGGAGAACCTCCTGTCAAACTCACGCTGAGCCAAGATTCCTCCCTGCCCAGGAGCACTAGTGAAACCAACCTGGAAAAGTTATGGGGAAAAAGATAGTATTTGCCACTTTTCCTTCTTGCAACAGAGCCTGTGCAGCATAAGAGTGCAGGGACATGCATCATCCCCTAACAGCAGCTCAAAGAGCACAGTCGGGTGTATCTGTTGTCCAGTTTGGGCAAGGATCCTATAAATTGTCAACTCACCACAACCTGTCCACCCTCCTGTGCCAGGTACGTGATGGTGGCAGAGGTGAAGTTGAAGTAACCAGCTTTGAGAGGCCGCAGAACCACAGTGTGGGACACATTACTCGCTCTGAGCGCCGTAAGTTAAGGAAACCAGTTGCATTTCAAAGAAAAGCAAGGAGATGGGTAAAGAGCCTTGAACCAGGTGGAAAAGTCACTCCTGATGACAGATCTGAGTCCTCTGCCATTACAGACATCCAGACCCACCCAAGGCTGATCCCGCTGCTCCTGCTTCCCAGGCAGGTGAATTGCACAGGGACCTGGCCCTGTTTGCAAGGAACTTTTTTACACAGCACCTTCAAGGAAAACAGAGGTTTGCATTCAATACCCTGCCCAGGGTCTGGCATGCTGGCATTTCAGTAACAATGAAAGAAGACAGGAGAGCGACAGGATGCTTAGGGGTAAGAAGGAGTGTTGGAAGAAATTTCAAAACATTAAAAGATACGGTGCGATCCTGTCCCATTTGACATTGAGCATCCCAGAGACAATGCCAAAATCTTCTGGGGGGCAAGAGTCATCTGACAGACC
>NW_010522365.1:21483-24630 GCF_000687285.1 Phaethon lepturus
CACATCTAAAGCAGCACTAAATGCAACAAAGAAAGGGATGAGAAAAGAGTCTTTGACTCTGTGTTTTACTCACTGCGGACTGCACCAAAGAGGGATGACAGTTCCACACTGACAATTCAGCAGCTAGAAGAATTGGGTTTTGAAACATAAAAAGGCACCAACAGAAGATAGGGAGGAGAGTCAAGGTGTATTACAGGGAGACTGCAGAAAGAAGGCGGCGAAGCTGAGAGCAACTGCAAAAGGGACAGGAAACCAGATGTGAAAAAGAACTCACAAAGAAAAGAAGGCTGTGTGCATAGGGAGCAGAGTGTCCCAAGACACAAAAGTAACTACACCATGCTGGACCAACAGCTACAGCAGCCATGAGGTGAAAGCAGAAAACAGTGAAAGCAGGGACAATGGAACAGGAAGAAAAAAGGAGATTGCAGGGTCAAACTTTCAAGCACTGGCGGTAAGCTCAGAGTTAGAGGGAACAAAGGTAACAGCACATCATGGAGCCTAGAAATAGTCTCATACCCTGCAGGCACACACATGTAACGTTTGCTTCTGGTGTTAGAAGCCTGGACAAGGATTACCTGGAGCCAACATTGTAGATGTTGTACTGCAAAGTCAAGTCCTTGCCCTCCACTGCATATCTGTTTAATAGAGATTTGGAAGCCAGGAGCCTGGCGCCTTCCTCGCAGTGGGCCACGTAAAACAGAGCAAACACAGCAACAATCAGGAGCTTCATCTAGAAGTAAAAGAAAATGGAACATCATTGATAATTTAACTGCAGAAAGAACACAAACAGGACAACTAAACAAGACAATTTGGATATTCATGTGTAGTAAGATATGAGCAGCTGTATACTTCACAGCAATATTGATAAAGGATTATCACAAGCTGGCAGAAAATTACCCTGGCTCCACACAAGTCTGCAACTGTCCCTGAAATGCTTGTACACTTTCCTGCAAGGATGCGCAGCATCCCAGATCAGCAGGCGTGGAAAAAAAAGGCGATGGTTTTCTCCCTTTTCAAAGCCCTGGCAAGTATCACTCCCCTTATCACATCTCAGTAATTGGCAAAGGTGTCAGATCACAAAGTCTCTTCTAGTAACTTTCAGCGCAAAAACTTTAGCAATTAACACTTTCACCAGTTTTAACAATTAGCAGTTAATTGCCATTGCAAAGCACGGCAGCTTTCCAGTTCTGGCTTACACAACAGAGTTAGTTCTTCTCAGATAGTACTTGCTTCTCATTTCTAACATTTGTTATTCCTTCCTATTTCCAGCCACTGAGGTACTACCAATTCCCTCCAGAGGCCTTTTGGTCCCCAGAAGTCCTTGCCTCAGGCCACGTGTCCCAGTTTCCCCAAGCCCAGCATCTCTGGAGCTGCCCTGCTGAGAGGACAAGGAGACCACACAGTCGCTATAAATGCAACCCGTTAGGAAACTGCTTAGTGTTTTTAAACACAAAAACTGCTCACAGGTCAGAGCCTCCACGCTCTATGCCAGAGGACCCTCCCTTCCCCCCAGTACTCCACTACCAGTCTTCACACCAGCATTTCTACCCCAGGCTGCTCCCACACATCCACACAGCCCAGAGATCCAAAGGTAAGCTCAGAGATACGGCTTCATGCAGAACAAAGAACGGTTTCACCGACAGCCGCCTGTAGGAGAACCAGACACCAGCACTCCAGCAGCAGATCCTGGCTGGCCCCTCACATCACCTCAAAACCTCGGCCCGAGCCACCCCCACAGACCGGGATCCCCCCTCCAGAAACCCGGGGACACGCCACCAAACACGTCCCTTCACAGAGCCTACCCCCGGCCTCTCACCGTCTCTGCCCCACAGCGCCCGAAGGCCGAGTCAGCGGAGAGACAGCGGAAGTACCGCAGACCGGAATATGGCGCCTGAGCGGCGGCCCGCGGCCCGCTGGGAAATGTAGTCTTAGCCCGCCCGCCAGCGGGGAACTCTGCGCCTGCGCAGAGCGCGCCCCCTGCCGGTGCCCTTGCCTCCTCCTCTGGGGCTTCTGGGGAAGGAGGGTTGAAGCGCCTTCCTAGAAGCTCTGCAAAACGCCAGCTTTTACTCCAAAAATACTACTTATAATCCTTCCGGGGGAGAACACAGAGTGCTGCCTCCTGCCCCGCCTCAGGCCTCGCAGCCCCATGGGAGGGCCGCAAGCCTCACCGTGGAGCCACCCGGAGTGCGACAGGCCCTGGAGTGGTGACACGGGGGGTCGATACGTCGCGGGACAAGGTTGCAGCTGAAGGAATACACCTTGTCAGGAATCAGTTTCCCCTGAAAGGGGACAAGGGGCCTGAGCCTGTGATTTGAGTTGTCTGGAGGCCCAGTTGCTGAAGTTGGTGCTTTGGGAGTGAAGCCAACAAAGCTGCCAAGCAAAGGTGTAACGCGGGAAGCCAGCGCATGTTTCTCTCCATCTGTTCTTGAGGTCAGTGTGACTCTCCTCTTATGGCCTTCTTGAAAAGCTCTGAGAACACGGGGAAAAAAGAGGGGCCCTCAGTGACAAGCACATAGAGCAGAAGCTCGATGACCACCATGGCTCGGAAGTGCACTTCAGGAAGGAGCAGCAGCACGCCTAGGATGAAGATGGCCAGCAGCTCTGCCCAGCCCACCAGTGCTGCCAACTGCATAGAGGCTCTATAAAACGATGAGGGAGAAGAGGATGAGAGCAGGGAGGAGGATCAGGGTTAAATTCGTCAAACATCAGGTGGGATGCCTCTCTCAGTGCACAGACCCCGAAACTATACCTTAATGCATTAGGGTGGTTCTGCTTAACTAACCCCACACCAGACAGGCCCCACCCTCAGTTTCTGACAGATTCGGACATGTCCTGACCTCCCTGTTGGAAAACCAGTAAGAGAACAGAAAGCCACTGGGCCTGATTTTCAGCACTGGAGGAAGCTTTGAGAGGTAACCTGTTCCTGTGTTTCCCAGGCAGTTGCCTGCAGATCTCCGGTGGGAGAAGGGCCACAAATGCACACTTCTGTACACATATTCCTCCTCACACATGAACAGACCATGAATCCATTTCTGCAGGGCCCCAGCTGGGTGGCTCCGTGTACCACCTCACACTCTAATCAAAGTTCCTCACTCCCAACCTTTGCCAACAGCTCTCCATACACCCACCTTCTCCCTTCCCTGCTGA